>NC_132889.1:4125282-4230282 GCF_030463535.1 Salminus brasiliensis | reverse complement strand
GCTGTGGGTTTCAGTGGCGTTCACGCTCATATCTGTGAGCAGTGAAGGAGGAAAGGCAGCCCTGCAGCTGGACAGGAGCTGTCCGCGGTGCTGAACTCCGCTCACTGTGGGCATCCATTCCTACCAGCTTGGAAGGTAATCAATGTATTGGATATAATGGATGTTAAAGGTAAAGTCCAGGACTTCACGACCTAATCTATATCTGCCGGATCGGGAGCGCACTGTCAGTTACTACCAACAACCGCTTCAGCACGTCAACCTGAACCAAAAAACCACAGTCGCACTAAACACACTTAGAACTGAAGTCAATGGGCAGTTGCTTCAGGTGGCCTCGAAATTGCTGAATATCACTGACAATAAATTTGAGTACTCTAGCTGATATTGGCTAGATGTTAACTACTCTAGCTGATGTTGGCTGGATGTTAACTACTATAGCTGATGTTGGCTGGATGTTAACTACTATAGCTGATGTTGGCTGGATGTTAACTACTATAGCTGATGTTGGCTAGATGTTATATACTCTAGCTGATGTTGGCTAGATGTTAACTACTCTAGCTGATGTTGGCTGGATGTTAACTATTATAGCTGATGTTGGCTGGATGTTAACTACTCTAGCTGATGTTGGCTAGATGTTAACTACTCTAGCTGATGTTGGCTAGATGTTATATACTCTAGCTGATGTTGGCTAGATGTTAACTACTCTAGCTGGTGTTAGCTAGATGTTAACTACGTAAGCTGATATTGGTTAGATGTTAATTAATCTAGCTGATGTTATATAGATGATAACTAATCTAGCTGTTTGTTTGACATTACTTACTTAAGGCTAATGTTAACTCTAGATTATGTTAGACAGATGTTATCTACTCTAGCTGATTTTGGCTAGATCTTAACTACTTTAGCTGATATTGGCTAGATGTTATATACTCTAGCTGATGTTGGCTAGATGTTAACTACTCTAGCTGATTTTGGCTAGATGTTATCTACTCTAGCTGATGTTGGCTAGATGTTATCTACCCTAGCTAATGTTGACTAGATGTTCACTATTTTAGTTGATGTTCGCTAGATGTTAGGTACTCTAGCTGCTGTTAGCTAGATATCAACTACTCAAGTTAATACTGCTAGCTGATGTTGGCTAGAAGTTCACTCCTTTAGCTGAAGTTAGCTAGATGTTTTCTACCCTAGCTGGTGTTGGCGAAATAAAAACTGCTCTAGCTGACATTGGCTAGATTTGAACTACTGGAGTTGATGTTAGCTGGATGTTCACTAGATGTACTCCAGCAAATGTTCACTAGATGTTAACTACCCCCGACAGTAAGTAAATCCGAACCTCAGACACAAATCATTTTGCCTGTTTTTTTGCTAAACTATCGCTTTAAAGTTCCAGATTAAATCCATTTATTTTTGCAGATAAAAAAAAAAAACCAGAAAGAAAGACAAAAGAAGGTAAGCAGGAAATTATGCTGAGAGTCAGAATGGTGCAGTGTGTGTGTATGTGTGTGTGTGTATGTGTGTGTGTGTGTGTTTGACACAGCAGGCTCTGCTGTAGTGTGTGTGTGCGTGCACTGCTTGTTCTTGAAGGCATTAAAAAGAAGCCCCTCTCCACAGGGGTTCTGCTGATGGTTTCGAGACACAGCCGTTAACAACACCTGTATCTTCTCCTCCCTCGCCATCGAGAGAACAGATCAACCGGCGCCGATCAACCCCGACATCCCTCCCTCCCTCCCTCCTTTCCTTCCATCTCTCCCACCTCGTTTCACTGCAGACGTCTCCGGCCCACCCCTGTCAGAGTGGGCCGCAGGGTGAGAGAATTGCCCTAATCCCCTGCAGATACACACTAATGGGATTTTGAACATTGCTCTCCTTCACAAAGTGCTGACTCCCTAATGATGCAGGCCCTCTGACCAACTCCAATCTTCTCTCCATCACGACCGCTGGCACGGCCACGGCAGAGAGCTGCTCATCAAGCCTCCTCCCTGCACACACACACACACCAGTCTAGATACACACACAAATGAACTGGAGCCCCAGTAATAGACACCTGCTAGAGCTGCACGATATATCGTCTTTATGATATTCGTCTTTTTTTTTATACTGATGAGCTTTTAACTATCTTAACCAATCACAGCTGATCTTTCACTACTCTAGCTAATGTTTGCTAGATGTTAACTACTCTAGCTAATGTTGGCTAGATGTTAACTACTTTAGTTTATGTTGGCTAGATGTTAACTACTTTAGTTTATGTTGGCTAGATGTTAACTACTCTAGCTAATGTTGGCTAGATGTTAACTACTCTAGTTTATGTTGGCTAGATGTTAACTACTCTAGTTTATGTTGGCTAGATGTTATCTACTCTAGCTGATGTTTGCTAGATGTTCACTACTCTAGCTAATGTTGGCTAGATGTTAACTACTCTAGTTTATGTTGGCTAGATGTTAACTACTCTAGCTGATGTTGGCTAGATGTTAACTACTCTAGTTTATGTTGGCTAGATGTTAACTACTCTAGCTAATGTTGGCTAGATGTTAACTACTCTAGCTAATGTTGGCTAGATGTTAACTACTCTAGTTTATGTTGGCTAGATGTTAACTACTCTAGCTAATGTTGCTTAGACTAAAGCTAGACTGCTTTAGCTGATGTATCAGATGTTAGATCATTCTAGCTGATGTTGGCTAGATGGTAATTACTCTATTCTATGTTGGCTGGATATTAACTACTTTAGCTGATATGTAAGATGTGAACTGCTCTAGCTGATGTTAGTTAGCTGTTAACTATTCTAGCTGATGTTGGGTAGATGTTAGTTACTCTGGTTGATTTCAGATAGATGTTAACTACTCTAGTTGATGCTAACTAGATGTTAATTGATTCTAGCTAGTGTTAGATAAATATTACCTACTCCAGCTGATGTCGCCTAGACTTTATCTACTTTAGCTGATGTGTCAGATGTTACGTACGTATGTTGGCTAAATTTCTAACTACTCTAGCTTATATTGGCTAGATGTTAACTAGTCTGGCTGATGTAAGATAGAGGTTCGCTACTCTTGCTGATATCAGATATATATTAACTGACTCCAGCCAGTGTGAGATAGATGGTAACTCCTCTAATTGATGTTGGCTAGATGTTAACTAGTCTGGCTAATGTATAATAGATGTTTGCTACTCTAGCTGATATTAGATTGATGTTCACTGACTCCAGCCAGTGTGAGATAGATGGTAACTCCTCTAGCTGATGTAATTCTGTCTGTATCATACAGTCTAAACACACACAGCACACGGGCCAGTTCTACATTGCCATCTTCTGCTGTTATTATTGCACGCGTTCCAATATTAAAAGGCCAACACCAAGATGTATTTATTTCATTGCATCCAACCTCCAGGCATACGCTCCAGCTTCGTTCATATTTTATTATTATTGTTATGATGAAACACTTTCCCGCTATTAAACACAAATCGTTTCACTGTTAGCAGCTCACGCAGCGAGGAGAACTCTTTCTTCTCCATTGATTTCTGCAAAAACGGCACTGTAATTAACAGCCCCTCTCAGCAGCCTCTACATCTCTTTTTATCTGGTTACTTCGGTGCCAGTAATATTGATATAAACACATTTTCATATACACATAACTTAAAGGGACACTCTGCAGCCAAAAGAGAAGACCTAACCATCGCAATATATGTGTAAACATGGCATCTCAGATCCTAAAGAGCTACTTTAAGTCGCACCAATTGCTGACACAGATGTGCAAATGCACACATACAGCTTTTCTATTCCCTAAAGAGGCATATCACCAATAGAATAGGACTCTCTGAAGCAGATAAACATGAACCTACTGGCTCCATGCCTAATGCCGGGCGTGGGCTAGAATGGCAATTGAGCTGTGGAGCAATGGAAGAACTTTGCTCTCTGGAATGATGGATGGCGCTCCATCCAATACTTGGGGTGGTGATCATCTTCATCACTGAATGCTAGTAGAAAGCCTTCTTCCCTGGACAGTAGAGACAGTCCCTCCAACCAATGTCAACTGATGCTAACTGGTGGTCTAGAAGCTAGCAAGCTACATTAGCCTAATAGTTCCAGTGTCCAGCTAACAGAGCAAAGATCTAAATGTCCAAACATGCCTCAGCTGAACGGCACATGAGACTGCTCAGACTGTGAGAAAAGTGTCAGAAACCGACTGCTGAGCTCAGTTGGACAGTTAATTGGGCATTGCTTCCCCTCTAATACTGCACGTCAAACGTCAGCTGATCGAGCTAAAATTCGGGCCGAACCTGAAATTCAGTCGGCTATGACCAAACCAACCACAGCGTACGTCTGGCTCTAGAGCATACAGACTGAATGGGAGAGCAGCAGCTTTGTGGTGAATCACAACGAGAGCTCTGTGTGATTTGTAGGCTGCGTCCATTCGCTGACATGTCACGCGACCCTGACCCTGCGCCCCCTTCCTCATTTCGCAGTGAGGCATAAAATTATGCTTTTGGCAGGTGCACACCATATATCACAGTTAATACATGTGCACACACACACACACACACACACACACACACGTAACTGGAAGCTTCATTACCTAGCCATTAAACACTTCCTCTGTTGGTTCTTACAGCTCTCTCTTTCTCTCCCTCTCTCTCTCTTTCTTATCTTTTCTCTATTCCTCTTTACCTCTCTCCCCCTTGGTCTATCTCTCTGTCTTTTTCTCTTTGTCTCCCTCTCCTCTGGCTCTGCCCCCCTCCCTCTCTCTCTCTCACCTATCTCTCTTCTTTCTTCTCTTTCTACCTTTCTCTCAATCACTTTCACTTTGTCCTTTTTTTAACTCCTCTCTTTTTATCTCTCCTATTAATTTCTCTCTCTCTCTCTCTCTCTCTCTCTCTCTCTCTCTCTCTCTCTCTCTCTCTCTCTCTCACCTCTCTGTCTTTCTCGGTCTCCCTCTTTCATGTCTGTCCTTTTTTTCCCTTTCTCTCTTTTTATCTGTCGCTCTCACTTTTACACTCTCTCTCTACCTCTTTCTCTCTCTCTCTCTTTTCTGTCTTCCCCACTCTCTCTTGCTGGCTCTATATTCTCTCTCTCTCCCTCCATCTCTCTCACCTCTCTGTCTTTCTCTGTCTCCCTCTCTCTTCATCACTGTTCATTTTCGTCCCTCTCTTTTTATCTATTTCTCTCTCTCTCTCTCTCTCTCTCTCTCTCTCTCTCTCTCTCTCTCACCTCTCTCTCTTTCTCGGTCTCCCTCTCTCCTCATTGCTGTCCTTTTTTCCTCCCTTTCTTTTTATCTGTCACTCTCTCTCTCTCTCTACCTCTTTCTCTTTCCTCTCTCCTTCCAGCTCTCTCTCCTTCTATGTCTCTCTCTCTCTCTTTCTTTCCTTCTATCGTTCTAACCTCTGTCTGTCTCCCTTCCCCTCTCTCTCTCTCTCTCTCTCTCTCTCTCTCTCTCTCCCTGTCTGTACGACTCCATTCTCTAAACACTCTGCTCGTACACTGCAGCGCTGCCGTCCCACCATCTCACCCCACCTCACACCCCTGCTGACTGCAAGGTGTGAGCCGTCCGATCTATAACAGCTTTTACAGCACAGCTCTCCTGTTGACACACTCACACATTCACACACACACACACACACACACACACACACACACACACACACAGTACATTTTAACAAGGCTGCACTACAATAAGGTCAAAACACAGATATTGTGACTGTAAGGCTGTGGCATCACCTCATCCCCAACTCCCCAACTCGTCCTGAACCATCATCATCATCATCATCATCCTCATCATCATCATCATTCCAGAGAACACAGTGCTAAACAGCTCAATGCTGGGGGGCTTTATACCCCTCTAGCCCACGTCTGGCATTAGTTGGCATGGTGCCAATAGGTTCATGTGAGTCCTATTCTATTGGCAGTACTTTTTTTAACAGGGACTAGACAAGCTGTGTGTATGTGTGTGTGCATGTGCACATCTGTGTCAGCAATGGGTGCAACTTAAAGTAGCTGAATGCATTCATTAGAAGGGGTGTCCACAATTATTTGGACATATAGTGTAGCTAATTAACTGTGTTTGGTCAGGACCTTCAGACAGTTTGCTCCAAACCAAAATAGCAGGGGTGAAAGGTGCCTTGGACCAAAGTTTAAGGACCAGATTCTTGGTCAGACCAAAAGAGGTGGTCTTAGTACGGAGGGTTGGCTTGGTTGGTGGTGTGAAAACACTTTTTTGGGTGACCAGGAAAAGCTTTCTGCCGAATTGCCAAACAACAGGCCGGTATCAGGTGAACGTCCCCCTACAAAAACCAATGCAGCAAAAAACTGAACCTTGCATTCGACCTTAGTCCAGACGTTCAGGTGTATCCCCCTTCAAGTATGCCCCCAGTCAGCCCAGAGCTCCGTTCTCCCTGTTTAAGATCACAGTGACCGCTGTACATGCTCTGGCAGCTCTTAGATCCATTGAGTTACTGCAGCACTGTTGATGTAGCATTATCTACAGTACAGCAAGCTCCTCAGACTGCTGACTGCCAGGGATTTCAATCCAAAACCTGCCAATAGATGATCTGACCCTCCGAGCTCCTTGTTGATGAATAAATTAGCCCTTGATGTCGCATCGATCCTTTGTAAAATGACAAATTGGCCTCTGATGTCCTCTATGGCCTTCTATAAGCAGTGTAGTTAGAAGAAATTAAAGGGCTTTGATTTTACTGTAATGAATCTGCAGCTCTGAGGAAGAGTGTTTGTTAGCGCACGAGTGAGTGTGTGTGTGTGTGTGTAGTTTGTATATGTGTGTGTGCGGGAGGCTTTGCTGTACAAACAATTAGGTCAGATTACAGAACGTGGGTGGAACATCACCGGCCCCATGTAGGCCACTGCATAACTTGCTCTTTCGCATTCTCTTTCTCAAGGAAAGTTGGACTGAGGTCAACAACTCCGGGGGGGGGTGCGGGGCATCTCTGAAATCTCCTGGCAGAAAGGCCAGACTTCCTCCTGTAGCCAATTCTATCATGCTGTCACCTTCAGGAACGTCGAATATCACTCCTTTAAGAAAGTCCCAAAATATCACTCACCGAAACATACCACCTTAAATCCACCTTAAATCTAGACTTCTCTTTAAACCTCCCACCTCCCAAAGCACATAGGTATTCTGGCTGATTGCTAGAACTGTGTTCTTTTCCTCCCAATGACTTAAACAGGCACCCTAATCTTACACTATATGGACAAAAGTATTGGGACACTTGCTTATCCATTGTTTCTTCTGAAATCAAGGGTTTACAAAAAGACTTTATCCTGCTTTTGTTGGAGTAACTCTCTCTCTGGAGGAGATGAACATAAACCTATTGGTACCATGCTGCCTAATGCCAGGCGTAGCTGTGGAGCAGTGGAACTGTGGAATGATTGATGGTGCTCCATTCAATACTTTGGGACCTCACTAATGCTTTGCATTGTCACTGAATGCAATCAACTCCTCACAGCAATGCTCTTCCAAAATCTAGTAGAAGCCTTCTTCCCTGAGACAGTTACTCCAACAAAAGCAGGATAAACCCAGGGGGCTCAGAGTGAATCAGCGTTTTTTTTGCACTGCCCTCTTTGCCTTTAGTGACCGGAGTCTGAGAGGGCACAATTGGTCGTGCTCTCTCCAGGTGGGTAGATGGCACTCTATCCCCTCCTCACTCTTGGAGCGACGTGGGCCGGCACAGGCATCTCTTAGCTGGTTTGGTGGAGGAAAGGCACCTGTCGGCTTCCTCTGAGCATGTCACATCATTGACGGCAGTTGAAAAAAGAGGCGGTGGTTGGCTTTGTATGTATCGGAGAAGTCGCGTTAAAATGTCACCCTCCTACTGTCGGGAGCACTGCTAGGGGGAGCTACGGACACATGGTGGTACAAAACTGGAAGAAAAAATGAAAAACCTTTAAGTACCCTTAGTTCTGCAAGAAACCACGAGCGAGCAGGTGTCCCAATACTTTTGTCATAGAGTGTATGTGCTATGTTAAGTGTTAAGTTACTGCAGTTAGCATTTGGAAGAACTCCTGAGAAATTCTACAAGTAACAGAGGGTCCTAACTACAGCTTTAAATAATGCCAGGCTTGTGGACCAGGGGGAGGCGGCGGTTGCGCAGTAAAACTAGGAGCAAATACAGGCGATGAGTTCTGGAGAACGTTCAGCTGTGAACATCAGCAGAGAGAGCGTCTTGCTGACTTCTGTTTAAGGTGCAGAGATTTATTTACCTTCTTTTTTTGCACAATCTGTTCATCATACAGCCTCTTCAGGGAAGACTGACAGACAGATGTGTAAGTCATATGTTGCTTACGGTAATAAACACACAACAAGCTTACGTTCTCCGACGCCCCGGAGCCAAAAGACACCAAGTTCAGATATACAGGGAAGGGCCTGGATTTCACGGATTATTCATGGATATTACAGAAAGTCCAATCTAGTCCTCAAATTAGCTATGGATGATATCGGCATTATGTCAGCATTGGATTAATGGATTACTTAGATCATGTAATTAGAAAGATATCACTTTAAAAATACGGACCACTGCAGTAACGGGTACTGCTGTCAAATGCATGTCGGCTGGTAAGGTAAACTCATTCACCCGACTTGGTCACGTTCATGTGGTTTGTGTTTAAAAAAAAAAACAATTGTGAAGTTAATAATGGTGTTTTTGATGGATGTGTTAACTGGCAGCACCAAATAAGAAAGATAAATAAATAAATAAATGAATAATAATAAATATGAAGAAAATAAATATATGGAGGTTGTTGAACTTCTTTATGCAATTGTAATTTATTTCTTATAATAAAGTAAAATGCCCAAAAATATATACGTTGAATTAACGAAGAATTAACGTATAAACAATTTTCAAGTTAATTATGGTGTTTTTGAGGGTTTTCCATGGAGCCATGAATGGGTGTGTTAATTAGCAAGACCAA
This sequence comes from Salminus brasiliensis, assembly GCF_030463535.1. Lineage (NCBI taxonomy): Eukaryota > Metazoa > Chordata > Actinopteri > Characiformes > Bryconidae > Salminus > Salminus brasiliensis. The sequence goes on along the minus strand of NC_132889.1, from coordinate 4,221,380 downwards.
ATTAGGAGAGAAAAAAAGTAATAATAATATGAATAATAAATATTTACAAATACATAAATGGAGGTTGTTGAACTTCTTTATGCAATTGTTATTCATTTCTTATATTAAAAGAAAATGCCCAAAAATATATACGTTGAATTAACGAAGAATTAACGTATAAACAATTTTATAAACAAGTTAATTATGGTGTTTTTGATGGTTTTCCATGGAGCCATGAATGGGTGTGTTAATCAGCAAGACCAAATTAGGAGAGAAAAAAAGTAATAATAATATAAGTAATAAATATTTACAAATAAATACATAACTTCTTTAAGCATTATTTATTTATTTATTATATTTAAAAAATCCAAAACATATAAACGTTGAATTAATGAAGCATTAATGTATAAACTGTACATTAATTTCTGATACATTATTATTGTATTATTATTTGAGATCTTCTGCCATATTGGAAATAACTTTTACGCCACAACTCGGCCAGTTGGCTAGCAGTGTTACAGTGTCATTCTGTGGACTAGAGCACGGGAGTAGGTCTATGAAGGAAGGTGGGCGAGCAGTATTTCTCCTTGCGCTGGGCTCTATGTCTGCCAGGTAGCAACGGGGGGAGAGTAAATTACAGACTAACCATGAGCTCAGGGCGACTGACGTTTCTTTCTCTCACAGCTCATTTGGAAAGTGGACAGGAGAGAATAATTGCAGCCTGGGCCACATTAGGGCTAATAGTAATATTTCACCAGGCACCTCTGGACAAAGCTCTACTGAAATTTCAAGGGAGATCTTGTGTTTGGATCTTTCTGGGGACTAAATGACCCTAAAACTATGGAAAACTGGACCCTACAAAGCCTGTTGAAAAATGCTGTTATCCAGGGTGAGCTGGTCCTATGTAAGTGCATTACCACTGTAGCAATGTAGCAATGGGACATGGACATGAGCGCCCATGACCCAAGACGTGATCCATGGAAAACCTAAAGGATCTGCTGCCAACGGACAACACAGGACACCTTCAAAGGTCTTGTGGGGTCCATGCCTCGGTGGGTGAGAGCTATTTCGGTGGTACGAAGGGGGCCTACACAATTTTAGGCAGGAGTTTTGCAATCATATCATCAATAATCACCAGTGATCCAGTTCCACTAGCAGCTGTACATATGAATTCCATAACAGTGCCTCCACCATGTTTAACAGATAATGTGGTACACTTTAAATCATGAACCCTTCCTTTCCTTCTCCATACTCTTTCTCCATATCTTCCATGATTATCCAGTTCTATTGGCAGCTGTACATGTCCACACCATAACAGTGCCTCCACCATGGTTGACAGATACATCCATACAAGAATCATTCCACCGAAATGCACCACAGTGCAATCATTTTCCATATTTATCACAGTTATTACCAATACGCCACTTTACTATATTCATATAATTTATATATGTACATTCTCTTTGTTATTTCTCTTTGTTACTTTATTTTTATTTTAAAGAGTGTTTATTTATAGAGTGTTTAATTTATATAGTGTTTATTTTATATAGTGTTTATTCTTACACTAATAGTTGCAACTGTAACAACTGCAATTTCCCTCCTGGGATCAATAAAGTATTTCTGATTCTGATTCTGGTTATGCTTTAGATCATGAACCCTTCCTTTCCTTCTCCAAACTCAAGTTAACCTTGGTGTCTTCCATGGTTATCCAGGCCAGAGGCCCAGCTCCAGCTCCAGCCCATGCCATAACAGTACCTTCACCATGTTTAACAGATAATATTGTATGCTTTGGATTATGAACTCTTTCTCTTCTTTCCTTCTTAAGGGTTACCAGTGGTTTACATGTTGAGGTAAAATGTCTTTACAAATGAAGTCATCACTTGATCATAGACTTTTACAGGGATACGCTCGCGTCCTCAAGAGCGTTCTAAGCGATTAATGCGATACTTCCATTAAAGCCCTTGAATTAAAGCTGAAGGTCTACTTAACTTCAGACACATCTTGGTTGCTTTATTTTAAATCCACTGAGGTGGTATACAGAGGCAAAATTACACAAATCACGGTACTGTCCAAATATTTATGGACCTGCTTGTTTATACTTACAGTACATTTAAAATGAAGACTGCAATTGTGAGCCATCTTGCTCAAGGGTTCAAACCTACTACTGTACCCAGAATTGCGCCCCTGTCAGCTCCACGTGGCTATGCATGAGTCAGAGACACCAATGCACAATTTCCTCTCTCTCTCCCGCACACACACACACACACACACACACACACACACACACACACACACATATCCACACCAAAAACGGATTAAGGACCTCAGTGCCACATCAGCTGCTTTTCCTTCATGAATTCACACACATTTCCTCACTCATTGTGTTCGTAGCGGGAGCGAGTCAGCTAAAGAAGGCAATAAGTAGAGGAACGGGGTTATGCGTACAAGAGTAACACACACACACACACACACACACACATATACACCTCTTTAAAAACTCCAAAAACTCTCTGCAAGTTCCAGCAGTGTGCCTGAGTGCCGCAATTCCTGGGACATGAGACACACTTTCATTTTCATGCTTCCTTTATTTTTATCTAGTCATCTTCCACACGGCCGCGGGACAGAAGAAGATCGACTCCATAATTTAAAAGCAGAAGACTTATAATTACTTTACTGGGGAGGAATACACGTGACCCAATTCGTCGCCAGATAAGCATCAGAAAGGGCCCCAAAAAAAGTAGCGCTGTATGAAAAGCAGCAGTGTTAATAAGAGCAGAGTTATTAAGGGAACACTCCAGAGGGTTTCAAGGCAACCTCTATTGGCTAATTTACTGGTACTCAACACTAAACCAGTTCACCCGTTAAGCACTGAGAAGCCAACGTGTAGGTGATTCAGCAAGTGGCCATTGGCTTCTACATGTCCACTACATGGACAAAAATACTGGGACACCAGCACATTCTTTGTTTTCTTCCAATGAAACAAACAGGCACTGGGGCACTGACCACGCCTCCGGACTTACTACGGCCTGCTGCATGACAGTAGGGGTCGATGATATTGATGAAATATCACATTTTGACGAAGCGGACTTTCAGCTTTAACTCAAGGGCTTGTTGGAAGTTGGCATATCACTGTCAAAGACTACAATCAAGAGAAGCCTTAACGATTTTTATTACAAGGAGATTTTACTTCAATATGTAAACCACTGATCACCCTCAGGAAGGCAAGAAGGGAAAGGTTTTATGATCCGAAGCATAAAACATAATCTGTTAAACATGGTGGAGGTACTGTTATGGTGTGGGCATGAACAGCAGGCAAGGAGCTGGGCCTCTGGCCTGGATAACCATGGAAGACATCAAGATTAACTTGAGAATGAATAAGGGAAGGAATGGTTCATAATCTAAAGCATACCACATAATCTGTTAAACATGGTGGAGGTACTGTTATGGCATGGGCATGAACAGCAGGCAATGGCACTGGGCGCCAGTCCATCGCAGTGTCCAACACACAAGTATTCATTTATACCCCTACACTTCAGACAATTCACATACCATGTATATTATTGGGAGGCGGAAACCCACGCGAACACTGGGAGAACAAACACACCTAATTCCTCAAGGAGTCCGGAGTGTTGATTGGTTGCCACACATGCACATGACGGCACCATGTTTTTTTTTTTTGTTTGTTTTTTTTTTTAGGATTAATGGCTTGTAACTTACTCACGATTTGCAAGAATGTCCACAAGGGGGCACTGTAAGTACTCAAAAAATGGCCTGTGTCCTCTGACCTTGACCAATGACCTTGACCAATGACCTTGGTCAGTGTTAAGCACTAACAATGGCCATGATGCTCAGAAACATGTCATTAATTCTAAATTAATTCATTCATAATAAAAACTGCATCATATTAAAATACCTTCATATTTTGACAGTTACTTTTTGTGCAGCAACATGAAGCTCAGAGACACGTTCTGGTCTGGAGGGTAGCCTGAGGTCATGATGAAAAACGCCGCTGCGTTTCTTTACACTAGTGTACGTGAAGGCGTACAAGCAGAACAGCCATTAACACTCCCAAGCTCAACCCTCTGCTCCCTCGGCAGCGTTTGACTACAGCAGCCACATCCTTAAGGAATCATTTACGGCAGCCACAAAACACACACAAGCTCCGTCCCCGCAGACTACGTGCTCCTTCCTATCCATCCGGTGCATTGTTAGTGGAACTGCGGTGAAGATGAGCAGATTAATTATGAAAGGGATCCTGTAGGAAGGAGAAAGCTCCCGCGTTCAAAACAAGCCAACTTCTGGATCTCCTCAGTAGGACGGCCATATTTTATTCAGCGTTCCCGTTACGAGACCAAGAAGACAGGATAGTCAGAGCACCACTTTGTCATTCCCGGCAACATGAGGTGGAGAAGGGCGGTTCTTGAAGGTTGAAAGCGTTGGGACCAGGAAAAATGGGCAAGCGCAAGAATCAGAGACACTTCGACAAGGGCCAGATTGTGATGGCTAGACGACCTGAGGGTCAGAACATCTCTAAAAACCAGGGCAGGTCTTCTGGGGTGTTGGGGTAGTGGAGTATGCAGTGGTCAGAGCCTACCCAAAAAGGGTGAAGCAGCGACAAGGTCATGGTGCCCAAGGATCATTGATGTGATCCATGAAGGCCTCACCTCACAACTCACAGGACTTCGAAAGAATCTGCTGCTAACGTCTTGGTGCCAGATACAATGAGACGCCTTCAGAGACCTTGTGGCGTCTCGAGAGGTCTAGAAATCGACTGGTGCAACATCTTCAAACCCCAAACTTTAGCTTCAAGGGTTGATTTCTCACACAGGAAAGGTCCTGGACTGTATGGCATTAGAAGATTCTCCATTGAAAGAATACGTAGAGAATGCAGCCCAAGTCTAGACTAAACACCAACCCCAAATAGTCATGTTTTTAACACACCCTTAAATATATGTCGGGGGTCTCCCTCTGCAGAAACACCCACTTTTCTAGCCACTGTAGTCTTCCTAATATGCCGTGAAGGTTCAATCCAGCCGTTATATATATATATATACTGCATCACATATAGCTGTGCCTGATAATATATGAATGAGCTCATTACCACTGGACAGAGCTGTGGGGGGCGTGACTCACGGACAGCCAAGGCACCAATCAAGATGAAGGATGAAGAACCTCTGGAAGAACAAAAACAACCCTTTGGCTCATAAAACCAATCTGTACCATCTTGATCCCTCTTAAATCCTTCACACCTTTACGAATTGCGGTGGGAAATGTTCCCCGGTGTCTTTTATCACCACAGGTGATTCCGTGGGGCAGTAGCTATGGACCGAAGTGTCCACGGCCTGTCTGCACACTTGAGACCTGCGCTAAGAGGTTCTGTCAGTGCTGTCAGGGTGGAGCAATCGGGCAGCAAGGAACGATCAGCTCTTACAAAGTCAGCCCCACTGCCGCAGAGCTTCAAGATAAGAGTGAATTCTCTCTCTGCTCTAGCAGCCCTTCAACCTGGACACCAGAGAGAGTCTAAGGTATTGCAGGGAACGGCTCAGGGTGGCTAATCTGTAGCAGTTAATATGACAGAACATTTGTGCTGGGTTTCATTCATGCCTTCATCGTGAAGCGCCGCTGAACATCAGTTAGTCCAAAGACTGCTTTCCTTTGGTCAGTCACACATCTGCTTAAATTTCAGTGCTTACCTAGAAAGTCATGTCAATAGAATAGGACTTTCTGGAGCAGATAAACATGGACCGACTGGAACCTTGCCTAATGCCAGGTGTGGGCTAGAGGGGTAAAAAGCCCCCCCAGCACTGAGCTGTGGAGCGGAAGAACTGCAGAGTTCTCTGGAATGATGGTGACGGTGCACGATCCAGTCCTTTTGGGATGAGTTGAGCAGTGGATAAAGATGATAAGATGGGGTGGTGATCAATCAAATCCTCACAGCAATGCTCCTCCAAAATCTAGACAGTTACTTCCACATATGCGAGAGAACCTCTTTTTTTAAGCACCTGGATTTCAGAAGAAACAGTGAATGAGCAGGTGTCCAAATACTTTTGTCCATATAGTGTGGACAGGTAAATAGATAGAAAGAGAGATAGACAGACATGGTAGATACCGAGAATGTATCTTAATGAATGTTACTAGCGCTGATCACTTAGATGGCGGTGCAGAAGCCTAACACACACACACACACACACACAAACCTCAGCTTTTATCAGCTGCATGACTGAGCTCAAAAAAAAAAATTCACAAATGAGAGAGCAAGGGGCCTGTCTGTAAAATCAGCGCAGCTCCCCTGATGGCCTCTTCTGGTGTCCCATTGATTTAGGATTTGCACCAGGATTCTCTCTAGGCGAAGCTCTGAGTTTAAGGAAATCATCACAGGCTTTCTGAGTGGGCCGGGGCGACCCGCGAGGGGAGGGCGGGATGACGCCATGCAGCTTAACACGCTCTACTGCAGTGAGTAACGATACAAGCGCAACACAAAAGCCCTCGCTCCCAGACCACACATCACAAACTCGCAGAGATGCCAAGGCAGTTAGCGGCCTCAGAGGTGCGATGCAGACTGCAGCGGGAGACGTGAGCCTGCAAAAGGCTCAGCAGTCGCTACCCAAAACCCCTGCAGGGCAAATCACACCTGCGTTAGGATTCTGGGGGAGGGTGTGGAATATGATTGCTGATGGTCAGTGTTGATGGTAATGTGGTAAAAAGGAAGGTATCACCTGTGAAGGTGTCCTGTGGTTTCTGGCACCAAGACGTTAGTGCCAGGTTCTTCAAGCCCAATTGCCCTGACACCCCACAAGACCTGCCCATGGTTTGGCGATGCTCTGATCCTCCAATCGTCTAGCCACAACTCACAATTTGGCTCTTGTCAAAGAGTCTGAGATTCTTATGCTGGCCCATTTTCCCTGATTCCAACACATCAACTTCAGGTACTCACTGTTCACCTGCTGCCTAGTATATAAATCCCACCCCTTGACAGATGCCATTGGAACCTCTTAGTCAATTCTGTGTAGGCCCTGCCAAGCCCCTCTAAGCTCTGCAACTCAGCAGATCTGATATATTGAAATTTACAGCATTTGGCTGACGCACTTATCCAAAGTTCCACGGACAGGAGAACGTAGTGTTATGGCAAATTTAGACTACCTTTACAAATGAAAATGAGCAAACATGGCGAAGGTAAAGGATTCGTGATCATCATCATTAAGGTTTATCTCCTTAAACCCTGGTATGTAACTACATCACTGTCATAATTAACATCACAGTTTTATAGGCCCTAAAATAGAACCCTGTGGGACTCCAAAATAGTTTCTGCATCAGAATTAATAACCGAGTAATAAATCAGTGGGTTAAGCTAGTGCAAATTCTTATATAATGTCCATAGGGCCAATATATAAGGTGGTTGGTGTGGCGCAACAGATAACACCTCTACCTACCAGTGAGCTACCACACCACGTTGGAGACTGGGGTTTGATTACCAGTCTGGGTGGCTATGCTGCGGTACACCAATAAGAGTCCCTGGGCAAGACTCCCAACACTACATTGGCCCTCCTTTGTAATACAAGTAACCTTGTAAGTCACTTTGGATAAGAGCGTCAGCTAAATGCCATAAATGTAATCTTAAAAAAATGCTTTAAAAAACACTGAGCAACTGCTAATTTCATCATGAACAGTGTAATTAGCCTCGTTTAATTAGATGAAGTGCAGCAAATTATGAGTAAAAACCCTTGTACTAAGTATGGCAGAGTATTTGAATAGCAGTTTCTAAGAATATGATTCTACTGGTGCATTTTTCCGCAATCATGGGTATCATGATGAATATTGTGTATAGTAAAAAAAACAGCCATATCACCCACCCCTATGATGAACATAAATAAGTCTTGTCCTAGGACTCTTATAGGTGTAGGATGTTGTGTTTAGCCGGCCAATGAATGGAACTCTAGTCCGAATATAAAGCTACTGTGAATTTTTTTGGGAATTTTGGAAATTGAATCTTATTTTTGCATGTAGAACAGTGCAAAATTCAGACAGTTAATTCAGTTGAATACAGTTGAATTCAGACAGAATTTTGTTGGGCTACAATCCAATTAGGACACATTTTGTTGGGCTACAATCCAATTAGGACAGAATTTTGTTGGGCTACAATCCAATTAGGACAGAATTTTGTTGGGCTACAGTGTGAATATTGTGTATCGAAAAAAGCCAGCCATATCACCCACCCCTATGATGAACATAAATAAGTCTTGTCCTAGGACTCTTATAGGTGTAGGGTGTTGTGTTTGGCCGGCCAATGAATGTAACTCTAGTCCGAATATAAAGCTACTGTGAATTTCTTTGGGAATTATGGAAATTGAATCTTATTTTTGCATGGTCGATTGTTTTCCTCACCCCTAGTAAGCTCATTTCAAGCCCAACAATTACTGGAGGAGTTCAGCCAGCTGTGTTTAAAGCAGGGAAACCTTCGAAACTGTAGAATTGAATGCCCATCATGGTCAAACCTCCTCAACGAAAGCATTTTTAGCATCCAACAGCAAGTCACAAGCGATTTGACCGAGTGTGCCGCCATCACACCAGCCAATCTCAGATATATCTCTGGAAAGCTCTTTGATCGCTCCGATAATTCGCAGCCGCTCTTGAAGACTGACAAATCGCACAGAAGAATTTGCAGGGACTGTGAAGATCCACGCACTGAAGTATACTAAAAAGCCAATATCCCTCCCAGTTCTCACTCAAAAGAGACGCAATTACCAATTCTGCCAATTTCACAACACCCTACAGTGTTGCCGTGATGATGACCGCACTTCTTTCATATGCACTGACAACACGGCACCCACAGTCGGGGGAGAGAGAAGCAGAAAGAGAGTGAGATAAGCAGTGGGAAACCCAAAGAGACAGAGAGGAATTGAGGCAGAGAGGAAAGCAAGATAAAAATACAGAGAAACAGAAACAGAAGGGAACACAAGAAGAGAAGGATGGGGGGAAATGAGGGGATGTGAGATAACAGAAGGGAATGGGAGAAGAAGACCTACTGAGAATCCATTAACCTCAACCATGGCATACTACTTATTCTCTTGCCGTCATGCACTGGTGCAGAAACAGCATATGGAGAAGGCGTAGCAGAGCTGGAAACAGGCCTCGCAGACCTATACCCTTATACCCCACAGAAATTCTGTCCAAACTGACTTTGTCCCAATAAATCCTGTCCAAACCTGACTGCCCCATCAAACTCTTGTCCAAACTTGACTTTGTCCCACAGAAATCATGTCTAAACTTGACTGTGCGCCCAACAAAATCCTCTCCAAACCTAAATGTGCCCCAACAAAATCCTGTTAAACTTTACTGTGTCCCACAGAAATTCTGTCCAAACTGGACAGTGCCCCCCAAAAAATACTGTCCAAACCTGACTTTGTCCCACAGAAATTCTGTCCAAACTTGATTTTGTCCCACAGAAATCCTGTCCAAACTTGACTTTGTCCCACAAAAATCCTGTCCAAACTTGACTTTGTCCCACAGAAATTCTGTCCAAACTTGACTTTGTCCCACAGAATTTCTGTCCAATCCTGACTTTGCCCCAAAAAATCCTGTCCAAACTTTACTGTGTCCCACAGAAATTCTGTCCAAACTGCACTGTCCCCTAACAAAATCCTGTTCAAACATGACCATGTCCCAACAAAATCCTGTCCAAGTCCATGTGCAAACTTGACTGTAATCCAACAAACTTCTATTTAAACTGGACTGTAACCCAACAAATCCTGTTTCAACCTGACTGTCTCAACAAAATCCTGTCCAAAATTGACTATGTCCCACCAACATCCTCTACAAACTTGTCTATCCTATCCAAACCTGTCTATGTCCCAACAAAATCCTGTCCAAACTGCACTGTCTTAACAAACTCCTGTCCAAATCCCACTAAAATCTTATTCAAACATGCAGAGACTGATGTCCGAACCAGACCAACCCTGTTCAGTTGGGTTCCGACAAGTGTTTCAAGCTGTACTAGCTAATGGCTCAGTCATGAGGCCGTAAAGCCTCTCCTCAGCTCATAAAGGCGTCAGCCGGCTGTGTGTGTCTGCCCGGGCTGTGACACCTTTCATAACACACTTGTCAGGGTAGAGAGGCTGACTTCCCTTCCTTTGGCTCATCGCTCCTCTTCATCATATGCCCTTCAATCATGCTTCTCTTCAAACTTAAGGAGTCAGTTTTCCCCGGTGATAACAAAAGCACACTGTAATTTTATACTATTTACGTCTCCCTCGACACTTACTAAAAGAAGCTGAGAAAACTGCAGGTTAAATTTTCTGCTTGTAAAAATGTTGCTGAGAGGCTGAAAGACTGTTGCTGCATGTACAGGCTTGCTATTTGCATAACATAATTAACAAACTTTACATTTTTAAAGGCTTGACTGGCTCAATAATTCTGTCCAAACTTCACTGTAGACTGATAAAATTCTGTCTGGACATTTTTGAAATGTGAAACAAAATGTTGTTGGGCTACAGTCCAATTAGGACAGAATTGTGTTGGGCTACAGTCCAATTAGGACAGAATTTTGTTGGGCTACAGTCCAATTAGGACAGAATTGTGTTGGGCTACAGTCCAATTAGGACAGAATTGTGTTGGGCTATATTCCAATTAGGACCATTTTGTTGGGCTATAGTCCAATTAGGACAAAGTTTTGTTGGGCTGCAGTCCAATTAGGACAGAATTTTGTTGGGCTACAGTCCAATTAGGACAGAATTTTGTTGGGCTATATTCCAATTAGGACAGAATTTTGTTGGGCTGCAGTCCAATTAGGACAGAATTTTGTTGGGCTGCAGTCCAATTAGGACAGAATTTTGTTGGGCTACAGTTGAATTCATACAGAATTTTGTTGGGCTGCAGTCTTATTAGGACCATTATGTTGGGCTATAGTCCGATTAGGACAAAGTTTTGTTGGGCTACAGTCCAATTAGGACAGAATTTTGTTGGGCTACAGTCCAATTAGGACAGAATTTTGTTGGGCTATATTCCAATTAGGACCATTTTGTTGGGCTATAGTCCAATTAGGACAAAGTTTTGTTGGGCTGCAGTCCAATTAGGACAGAATTTTGTTGGGCTACAGTCCAATTAGGACAGAATTTTGTTGGGCTATATTCCAATTAGGACAGAATTTTGTTGGGCTACAGTCCAATTAGGACAGAATGTTGTTGGGCTACAGTCCAATTAGGACAGAATTTTGTTGGGCTACAGTTGAATTCATACAGAATTTTGTTGGGCTATAGTCCAATTAGGACAAAATTTTGTTGGGCTACAGTCCAATTAGGACAGAATTTTGTTGGGCTATAGTCCAATTAGGACAAAGTTTTGTTGGGCTACAGTCCAATTGGGACAGACTTTTGTTGGGCTACAGTTGAATTCAGACAGAATTTTGTTGGGCTGCAGTCCAATTAGGACAGAATGTTGTTGGGCTACATTCCAGTTAGGACACATTTTGTTGGGCTGAAGTCCAATTAGGAAAGAATTTTGTTGGGCTGCAGTAAATTCAGACAGAGTTGTGTTGGGCTACAGACAAATTAGCTAAAGTTCAATTCAGACATAATTTTGTTGGGCTACAGTTAAGACAGGATTTTGACTCTAGATAGGAATTTTCCAGCTACAGTTCTGGTAGGTGATGTTTGGAGAGGATTTCTTTGGTGAACTGTTAAGCTCTTATTCTCCATCAGGATAAAATTCCAAATCTGTAGATTTTGTCAGTCTACAGTCAAGTTGGGACAAAACTGTACTGGGTTGAGACAGAAGTTTGTTGTTGTAATGGCCAGTTTACTGTCCATTTACTGTGATTGTAAAGTTGGTGCTGTGAGTTGAGATTTGGGGAGAGAGAATGTAACTCCGAGTGTTCCAATTCGGATCACCATTTCAGGCCTGATTAAAGCTCTATTACCCATGTGGCCCCTTAAGCCCCATGGGGATACGCACACACCAGATCACAAGGCTCCAAAAAGCAGGCTCGCTGTCACCTGGCCTGCCTGCTGGTGGTGGCAGGAGCAGCTGGGCTATTTAAAGAAGCGTGTGGTCCGGTCAGCAGTCAAATCAGTGCTGAAGAGGAGAGCAGGGGCTAAAAACAGGCTGGCACTGACCAAGCTTCATTAATAATTACACAGCAGAGACGAGAGTGAGCAGGTCTCACAAGGAAGACACATACACACACACACCCATACATACAGACACAAACACACACATACACACATCTGACTCTCTGGAAGAGTCATAGCCTCTCATACACCTCATGCCACACCTGGCCTCCTTGCTTCTGTAAATGATAGTATCTCCAGTCATCATCTCTAGGGAAGGGTAAAGCATCTAGACCAATAAGCTGTCAGTTCACAAATTCCTCTCATTCTCTCACTGACCAGAGACTGACCAAAAGAAAAAACACTCTTTTAATTTGTGTAGTCAGACAAAAATGTGTTGGGCTGTAGTCAATTTCAGACTGAATCTTTTTAGTGTTGTGAAATTCAGACTGAATCTTTTTAGTATAGTCAAATTCAGACTGAATCTTTTTAGTGTTGTGAAATTCAGACTGAATCTTTTTAGTATAGTCAAATTCAGACTGAATCTTTTTAGTATTGTGAAATTCAGACTGAATCTTTTTAGTATAGTCAAATTCAGACTGAATCTTTTTAGTATTGTCAAATTCAGACTGAATCTTTTTAGTATTGTGAAATTCAGACTGAATCTTTTTAGTATGGTCAAATTCAGACTGAATCTTTTTAGTATTGTCAAATTCAGACTGAATCTTTTTAGTATAGTCAAATTCAGACTGAATCTTTTTAGTGTAGTCAAATTCAGACTGAATCTTTTTAGTATAGTCAAATTCAGACTGAATCTTTTTAGTGTACTCAAATTCAGACTGAATCTTTTTAGTGTACTCAAATTCAGACTGAATCTTTTTAGTGTTGTCAAAATCAGACAAGCATGTGCTGGCCTGTAGTCAAGCTGAGACAGAATTCTTGAAATGTAGACAAGTCAAATCAAAATGTTGCCTGCATTCAGTCAAGTCTAGACAGAATTCAGTCAGGGTTCAGTCAAGTCTGGACAGTGTTTGACTGTAATCTTACAAAATCAAGTTTAGTCCAGTCTTCTGTACAGAATTCTTTCAGGGTTCAGTCAAGTTTAGTTGAGTTACAGTTTACATTTGCACAGAACTGTAGCGTGGCATACTGGCATTCTCTCACTGACTGAGGACTGACCCATTAAAAAATCCTCATTTTCTTTTTATCTCTTTTTGCTCTAGACAAGGGTAGCAGACACTGTCGCCACGGATACTGAGGTAAGGCCGCTGGCGTTGGAGCAAGAGGAGACGTCAGCAATAAAGAATGATAAAGCGCAAGCTTCATCATTGAAAGGGCTGCCGCCTCCCACAAACACCTCCATTATCGGCTCCGAGTGTGAAAAACCTTAACTCTGCAAGTTCAGCGGAGGTACGGTAAGGCGACAGAATGCAGAGGCCTCGAGTGTGTCCTTGTAAACGCTTCCATGCTTCTGCAGCACCGGTAAGGATAATACACCTCCACCTATGTTAGACGGTTCTTTGAATGGGTTAGTTTAATAGTCCCTCCAACGCTGGATGTCCTTGATGGGTTTCTTTGTATGGTGGCAGGAACTGTGTGTACTACCAATGATGAAGCTCGCCGTGACTGCTGAAGCTGTTGCTGTGCAGAGTGGTACCGGATGACATGAAGCATATTCAGGTGAGAGAAGGAGAGAGATGGAGGGAAAAGAGAGAGAGAGAGAGAGTCATGGGCTGTGTTACCTAAAAGCCTCACCCAAAACAAAGCCTGACTTCTGGCCCCATCGTGAGGATTTATCAAAAGCAGAGTCGCTCCACCGCAGAGAAAACAATCCGTCCTCGGCATTCGGCTGCTGAATCACTGGAGGCGCTCTGACCCCCCCACACATAATTAATCTGGCCCAGACTGACTGCTGGAGGGGCAACGCCGGGAAAAAAAGAAGCACTAAGAAACGGTCGTGAACCCACACACAAGCAATGAATGGTGGCTCTGACATGATGTGGCGAGGTAGACCCCTAGAGAGACAGGCGTCCAATCAGATAAGCTCTATATATCCCATTATCAACATTTTTGCTACCTACGATTAGGGATGCGCAATGATATCGTTACTGATGTTACGATATGACCAATATTTTAGACTGATGTTTGCATTAGATATGAATGATTCTCCAGAGGAACACGTTACCATGGTAACAGCCCCCAATAAAAAATAAAAAAAAACAAGCATCATTTATTTTTATTTTTACAAACCAAAGCAAAACAAGACATGTAAGGTGCCCAGCGTCCCAAATTTTATATCACTGCCATCTAAAACCAGACCTTTTTTGCCTTCTTTGATGCAAAGTCATCAATTTTAGCATCCCGCCCCCCTCTCCATCTCGTTCCCCCCTAGTGGGAGGCCTCCCCAGGCAGTAGCACAGGCACAGACTGGCCATTATGAAGTTCAGGGTTTTTTCTAGTGGGCATGACAGAAAGAGAAGTCCGGTTGACACCAGGTTGACGGTTGACGATTAGGACATCCTGCCCTGCTTTTCTGAATTTGGCAAGATGCCGGCTACCCATGTTGCTCATACCTAAATCCACCATTGATCATTTTTTACATGCAGGTTGTGATAAACCGTGTTTATGGTAATAGTTGAGCTGCGCTGGTTGAATGAGGCAGGTATGGGCTGTGTCCCAAACTGAATACTGAATACCAATAGCATGTATAAGCTAGCAGTATGTGGCTTTGGATGCATCTTTAATGCCTCGTTCGAAAATCTAAAAAGCTAGCTGCATGTTATGGTGCACATTTTGGGACTTCCTTAGGCCGCAGTGTCAGCTTTCAGACATCAGACTAGGTAGCTTCAGGTCTCTGGGAAAACATGGGTGAAATTGTGGGTGAAATTCTCGGACGAAAGAGGACGTTTGAAATTGTCTCAGGCAAAATGACTTCACGAAAGAAGTTAAGCTAAGCTAAGCTAAGCTAATCGCAGCTGAGCTAAGCTTATCTTATCTTCGTGGCCTGAGAAAGTAAAGTTTGTGTGACATCCGCTATTCTGTTTTAATAACTACAGACATTTACAGTCAAAATTTTAAAAAATCATCCCAGGGACCGTCTCTAAATTACCAATCTAATGAACACTGCTTTAATTATTATCATAATTATTATCAGCTATACATTGCCTGTAGGTGTATCAGCTGTTGCTCTATACACATCATTAGCGATGTCTCTAAAAGCAGATGTACTTCCAAACAATACGAATGCCAACGCTTTCTTTGGTCATTTTTAGATTAGCCCTAACTATAAATTCAAACACAGAATCTACACTTCCGGTCCCACCAAGCGGATGATCAACAGGCCCATCAAATAAAGTATAAAAACAGTCCAGAATTCCAGACGAAGTGCCAAAATAGCACAAGCCATGCCGAAAACATTGGCTGGCGGAGTGATTAGGTTTGTTGGGGTTAGTATTAAATGACTAGATGATCTAAATAACATCCCCAGCAGGGACGTGTGTGTGTGTGTGTGTGTTTGTGTGTGTTATGAATTAGGCTAGATGAGAATGTGGTGCATAGATCTCCCAGGGGAGCAGCAGAGATCAATACTCGGCCTGGCCGCTGTGTGACTGACCGCACAAAAGCCAAATGCAGTTTGATGAGAACACTTTGACTGCCATATGCTAGCAGGCCAAAAGGACACGAGCTCGCAGCTAGAATACATCAGCCTAGAGCGCAGCCTTGATTTCCCTTATTCATCTCTTTCATTCTTTAGCTACGGGGCAGTGTGTGTGTATGGGTGGTTTATACGACATTAAAAATGTGGTCCCACTGTTTTGCTGGTGCGTCTGCTCCATTCAAACTTGTCGCCTATCATCATTAACATGTGTCTGGAGTCATGTTTCTGACGTGCAGCCCACCCTCAGGAGTTTATATCAGGAGTATGTATCACTACAATGCAAGGCTAGCATGCTATCACAAATGTGTGCATGTGCATGCTACCCTGGGATGCCGTTACCCTTGGTGGAGGTTAATAAAGTGAATTTTCATGCCGGGTGCCTTTCGCACGGCCCTGGAGGGGGGGGGGAGTGCTGGGCCATGGACGTTGGATGCTGGGCTGTGAAACGCCCAGTCCGGTGCAGGTGTTATATCGCTGGTGCCTCTCACAGCTCTGCAAGCCAAAAGCGCTGCCATTAACACAGGTGCAGGTGGCTGATCCTCTCGGTTTCATAAGAAAAATCACCTGGGGTTCTCACTTCATTGATCCGTTTGGCAAGCAAAACCCACACGACAGCAAGTAATCCTTGAATGAAATGATGGAGCGCTGCTTGCACAGGTCCGTAAAAGAAACGAGTAAACACTTCACTGTGTTGCCGCTGGTGGGAAGAGAAGAGAAGGGCAGGGATGGCAAGAGAAAAGAAATGAAGAGCCAATAATAGAAGAGCCAAGAAGAGAAGAGAAGAGAAGAGAAGAGAAGAGAAGAGAAGAGCTAAGCAGAGATGATAAGAGAACTGGAGACAACAAGAACCAAAAACTGATTAGAGAAAAGAAGAGTCAAGAAGAGACGGAAAAAAAAGAAGAGTCGAGAAGATAAGTGAAGAGAAGAGCTGAACCGCGCCAAGAAGAGAAAAGCCAAGAGAAAAGAAGAGAAGCGCCAATGATAGAAGAGCCAAAAGAAGAGTAGATAAGAGCAGAGCCGAGAGAAGAGAACAGCAGGAGAGAAGAGCCAAGAAGAGAAGAAAACAAAAGAGAAGAGCTAAGCAGAGATGACACGAGAGGAGCCAAGAGAAGAGAAAAGAACAGGAGAAGACAAGAGCCAAAAACACATTAGAGACAGGAAGAGTCAAGAAGAGGAGAAAAAAGAAGAGTCGAGAAGATAAGTGAGGAGAAGAGCTGAGCCGAGCCAAGAAGAGAAAAGCCAAGATAAGAGAAGGGTACAGCAGGAGAGAAGGGCCATGAAGAGAAGAAAACAGAAGAGAAGAGCTAAGCAAAGATGATAAGAGAAGAGCCAAGAGAAGTGAAAAGAACACAAGACAAGAGCCAATACTTGATTAATGAAAAGAAAAACCAAGAAGAGAAGAAAAAGAAGAGTCGAGAAGCTGTTGAGAAGAAAAGAGAGGAAGGGAAGACCCCAGACGAGAAGAGAAAAGCACAGTGAGAAGATGAAAGAAGTAACAAAGAAAACAGGTGAGAAGACCAGGGTTAGGAAAAAAGACGAGGCCACTGTTTAAAAAAATCGAAGACGAAATGACAGCTGAGACAAGAAGTCCACAGTTGAGAGGAAAAGAGAAGAATACGAGCAAGGAGATGAAGAGAGAACTCACTAACAGAGCAGAGCAGAGAGGAGGCTGCTCTACACCCATATACTGAGCCAGTCTGCCAGCTTTAGTCATTTGTAAGTGCTCTGCACAGCAAAGTTTTGTGTGCCTGTAATGCTCTTTGCAGCCGGCTCCCTCATTACTCGAGCTATTGTTTGGGCTTGGACGCCCAAAATCCTTGGAGAATTGCAATATCCACTTTGCATTTCGCTTGGAACAAGAGGCCCGACAGCTCGTTGGAGATAACTTTATCCAAGAGCGCTTCACATACGGAAATTGAATGCTAATAAACAAGGCCTGTGCAATAGAGTCAACCAAACAACCGCCGAAATTAAACCAGCAGGAGAGGAACTTCTTGGCGACATGGCTTCCATTCAATGATACAATTTCATATACTACATTTAATAAAGTACTGTAATCTAAGCTGTGTGTTAACGAGACAGCACCTCCTTAAGCTCCGCTCTGTAAACATACCGTACCAGCTCTGCTTTAGCGTCCTACGGTTTCTCCCTGGGCAACGTCAGCCATTCCTTCAGTGCAAGAGAAAAGTTCAGAGCTTTTATTCAAAAAGCCCATAAGAGAACCGAAGTTCCACTTTGGATGATCCATGACCTCAAGAGCTGCTTCCTGCTCGATCATATAACAGAACTGGCTACTAATCAAGGCCAAGGTTAATATGAGAGGATGCCGGTGGAAGACATGTCTCCAGGCCAACCTGTGACACCCTGGCTTCTATGAGGCAATTACTCATCATCTGCACTTCATCCACCATCCAGAACACACTCTAAAGGAAACCCCCGCCTGGTGAGTCACTGCTTTCTTTCTATATTGCCATTTATTCTCCAGCTTTAGTCAGGGAGAGCATGCAGGTTAGAGCAGACATAAAGACTGCAATGAGTCAGACAGCCCCGTACAGACAACCTCTCTTCCCCCTGGCTGTCAATGCCCTGTCCATTGATGGTGACAGATGCTCAGACCTGATCACAGAGCTCAACTCAGAGTCTTGGGAAGCCTCTGAGTGATTGACAGGACGGAGGCAGCCAGCACAGAAACGAGAGGAATCCAACAAACCCATGAGCTGAACAAAGAGATAAGGGTGGTGTGTTTTCAGGGAGGTAGCAGGGTTTCCCAGAGGGAGAACTCGATGAGATGACACCATGGGATGGGTGCTACGCTTGACAGGTAGGAGGGGGTGGGGAATGAGGGCAGATGCTCGTAGAAGAGGGTCTAAGTTCTGCTCTGAGAACTTAGATCTACATGGTCTAAGATCTACAAGGGAGGAGACCAAGGGAAATAAAAGAGGTCATGAGAAGGTAAAATGTAAAAGAAGAAGAGAAGCAAAAAAATGGAAAAGAAGAAAAATGGCAGAAAGCGAGAAGAAGAGAAGAGGTCATGAGAAGGTAAGAAGTCAGAAGAGAAGAAAGAGGAGGAGAAGAGGTCCAGAGAAGTCAGAAAAGATGAGAAGCAAAAAGGAGGGAAGGGAAGAAAAAGAAAGGGGAAGATGGGATGGGAAAAAAGCAGAGGAGAATGGAAGGGAAGAGAAAAGATAAGTCTGAGAAGTTTAGAAGTCAGAAAAGAAGAAGAGGGAAACGTGGGAGGAGGATAACGAGTGAGGAAGACGAGAGCAGAAATGACATACCAGGGCAGGACGCAAACAAAGCGAGGTGTTACTTCCGCAGGGTGGAAGCTGTGACATCACTGCGAACCCGGAGCGTGCAGGAAGTCATCAGTATGCGGGGCATGTGGAGTCAGAAGGGCTTAGCATGATCCCATTACAGCATGTTATTACCCTGAGCAGGCATTTCCTGCGAGCCGCCAGCACTCCGTGAATCACCACCAGCCGTATGAGCTCATCTCCATGCCTGTGACATACATGTGCGCGGGCCGCTACGACTGTATGCAGATGAGGACGCGACTGTACGCGAGGGCAAGAAACCACGAGGGCTCTCTTACACTGATAAGCACATTAGACGCTAAGAACCGGGGCTTGCTGAGATCTAAGAAATACTTCATCGTCATGCTGTTCGGTATAGATGTTGTGCTTCTCAAACAACCGCTTTATACCATGTAGCTGGAGAAGGAGAACGGAGATACGCCAGGGTTGTGACAGCGCTCACAGATTAGCCTGTAAAACCATGTGCTGCAATCTCAGCTGCTTGGTTTACAGGCTAAAGCACACAGCCCCGCCCCCCTCCTTACCGCAAATGTAGTCAATCACCCAAGACATGCCAAGAGTTTTGCACTGAAGCTACAATCATGGAAGCTTTCATTTAACCAATTAACCAAATATATCCCAAACCACCTCCATAAGGGGGCGCTATTAGAACTCCCATCAATGACACAGTATGACTGCTATTCATAACAAGGACACTAGGGCTGGGGCAACTCGGCATCATCGATTACGGAGAACCAATGATCATCAATCATCAACCTCTGCAGAGCAAGCTGTGGCTAAGGAAATAATTATTCGCATTATTATAGTTATATAGTTATTATAATTCATTATTTGAATTGAGAACAGACACACACAAACCCAGCTAATATGCCCTGTATGGGCCTGTATGGGTAGCCCAACTGGAAACCAGTAAGTTTTGTCCTCAGGTTCCATGTTGGCCCACATATGGATGCCCACCAGGGTCGGTAAAGGGACCAGGAGAGGTTTACCATGGACCCCATCCAGGTTGTACACTGCATATGGTGCCTAAATGGGACCCATGTGAGATTAATAAGGTGGGCTGTAACGATGTAAACGTCCCATATGAGAAGCCCAAGTGGGTCCCAGTAAAATGCATGATTAAACCCACTCAGAGCTCATGCCCACCTGGAACCCACGTAGCTCATGTTCCACCCATGTAAGCATGTTAGCCACAGCTCGCTCTACTGAGAAATCCAGGTTTTTAGTGGGTGCAAATTAATGTATTTACATAACCAATGACGATGAGTGGTCCCAGGCCTAATCCAGACCCACCACAGCCCTGTTTAGGAAGAAGTGCATAAGAAGATGGATAAAAGGATGGATGGATGGATGGATGGGAAATCAGTGGAATTCCCCATTAATAACTCAACATAGTTCAACTTATGAAGGTGTGTTCATACTTATTAGGTTTGCTTCAATTAAAACAAGCCCTTGTACGATGGCCCTGTTAGTGTGGACTCTGCTGTGCACCAATTAAGTGGGTGGAGACCGCCTGAGCAGGCTAGGTGGGTTTCAGTCCGTTTCTGAACAAACTCTGGTGGGGTTTGTTTGTGCCAGTTTGCACTGCTTTCCATGTAGTTAGTGATTAGTCACTGGTGCCAACAGAGCATAAGGGGTTAAGGGGTTAAGGCAAGTGTATAACAAGGCATTCTGCTAGTGGGTGGGGTGTAAGCCTCCCTTATCTTTTAGCTACATTAGTCCTATAGCTCCAGAAGCTATGTCAGGCACCACACATGCTTTGGCTGATGGACTACATTTGAAAAAGTGGAAAATGGGATTTTTTTGCCAAAGCATCATTTTAAAAAGCTTTGCTTGTTTTCCTAAAACTGAGTGGTGTCCTGAGACTGATCCTCCAAAATCCTCCTCTCGCTCCACACTGATCCAGAGGCAAGTTTGGCTAATCTGAAGCAATGTTATGAGGACTTTCCAGGCAAGCGTTTAAATCAAAGCGCGATCTATAAACAGGGATTAAATGACAACTGTGATTTCACAGGCCCAATCCTCCACCTAGGCCTCTCTGCAGGACTCTGCAGACTGAAGTGAAGTGGGGTCACCCTGACTAAAGCAGCTGCTTGGAGAGGGCTGATCGCAGGCAGCAGCAGAAACACAACAAGCACTGGGAGTTTGCCTGTGGGTCCGGCTCACTCCTGCGCCCGCTGACCTCCGGTTATGGCTTCAGCCTCATGGGTGGCGGAATTCAGTTTGACCTCTGTAGAGTCTACAACTGTGGAGCCTACATTTGATGCATACCATCATTTTGTCGATAAGTCGGTAAGACTTTTAGGGACGTCCTGGAAGACTGTGTAGTCGTACAGGGGTCAATGTCTTCCACATAGCCAGAGCAGCAGAGGGACACGTCAGAACAACATTTTATTTATTAAATATGTTTTTAACAGACACTGCTGCTCTTCCGTGGGATAGGACTAGACGGGCTAGGCTTTGCAACAGATGGTTGTCTCACTGGTTGTCCTTCATTGGGGTACTTTTAGGCCCCGTCCACACATATCCGTATTATTGTAGCCATTTTGGCCTCCCGTCTACATGAAAAAGCTGGTTTGTTCACTGAAAATGGACCAAATCAGGTGCAAATTAACATATTTACATAACCAATGACGACGAGTGGACCCAGGCCTAATCCAGACCCACCACGGCCCTGTTTAAGAAGAAGTGGATAAGAAGATGGATGAAAGGATGGATGGATGGACGGAAAATCAGTGGAATCAGTGGCAGTGGTGGCTCAGCGGTTAGAGTGCTAACAGGGTTGTGGGTTCGATTCCTGGGATTGGCAAGCTGCCACTACTGGGCCCTTGAGCAAGGCCCTTTACCCTCTCTGCTCCCCGGGCACTGGAGTTGGCTGCCTACCGCTCTGGGTGTGTGTGTACTCACTGCCCCTGGTTCACTAGTGTGTGTGTGTGTGTTCACTACCACAGATGGGTTAAATGCGGAGGACACATTTCGCTGTACAGTGACAAATACGTGCCCCTTTAATTCCCCATTAATAACTCAACATAGTTCAACTTTGTAAGGTATTTCAATTAAAACAAACCCTTGTGCGATTGTTCTGTTAGTGCAGTTTGTTAGAGTAAGTGTGGATGCCTTTCGGACTCTGCTGTGCACCAATTAAGTGGGTCGAGACCGCCTGAGCAGGTTATGGACCTTTTGGGAAACCCTTCCAAGCTGAAAATTTTGAAAACTTGTAGCGTGGTCGTGTGGACGGGGAAAACAGATTTATGATTTTTTGTATAAATCTCAAATACCTCCTTACTCCCTATATATAAATGTAAATACATAAATGTAAACACTGTTCTACTACAGATATATATTAATGCTCTGTTTAGATTTAGAAACCTTGACTCTGGCCTACAAAGCCTAGAACGGACCAGCGCCTCCGTACTTGGTGGCAAAGGTCAAAAGATCTGCACCAAGAGCCCTTCCAGCTTCAAGTACGGCTCGGCTCGACCCGCCATTCCTCAAAATCCACGGAAGACGAGTGTCCAGGTTTTTTACTGTCCTGTACCGAAGTGGTGGAACGAGCTTCCCCTGGGTGTCCAACGCTCGCTGTCCTCAAACCCAGACTGAAGACCCTCCTCTTCTGAGAGTTCTTGGGCGAATAGCAGAGTGGTCTCTGTGTTTAGTAGTGTCTAAACTTAGAGGATCTTTGAGGTTTTTCTTGGGTAAATAGCAAAGCACTTTTGTAAGTCGCTCTGGAGAAGAGTGTCTGCTAAATGCCTTAAATGGAAATGTAATGTCATGACTTACATAGTACACTACATAGGGCGTAGTGTGCAATCATCTAAGCTGAGCTTAGATATATTAGCTAGCAGGCTAAACACCACAGCACAGACCAGCTAACGTTTTCCAGCTAACTGGGGCTCAAATCACACTGTTTTAGAGGATAAGGCCTCATACCTGAGAACACAGAGTCAAGTGAATGGGAGTGTTTTCCAGTTTTTAGGCATATTGAAATACAGTCCTCATTCTGAGATACTGAGAAACACTGCGGTTCACGGTATTACCGCTATATCGCCCAAGCCTAGCTCTGGTATTCCTTTGCTACTGAATATATGTGTCTTGACACATTTCCAGAAAAGGTGTCTACAATCAGAAACCCGTCTCTACCACGCTGTTGCAATTTTCTGATGTCAATTCAGGCCTAAAACAAGGTAAACACCTGCCTCTTTCTGCGTAATTCAATAAATCTTAGGTGGGAATCTGCTATTTTGCAGTTAAGTGCTCTTTTATCAGCCAACTCCTGTGAAGGTAATTGGTTTTGAACCTGTGTGTGTGTGTGTGTGTGTGTAGTGTCCTGTGATGTGCTTGGCCAAATGACAGCTGGGTGTGGCGAATGTGCCTGGGTTGTTTGTTTTGGGAGTAGCCCGGGCTTTTTCGCTCAGCTCCCTCTTTCAGGACGGCTAATCAATTATTCCACTCAACAGATTGCCGAGCCCAGTCTCATTACCCAGCATTAATAACAGCAATGACTCCTGCTCTAAACACACGTCACGGCCGTAGTACGCAACGACAACCTGGTGGTTTTTTAGCTTTGTGTGTGTGTGTGTGCATTTTACTACGTCCCGATCAGGTTATTTTGTCCCTGATCCAATCCAATCTGAGATCAATAAAGATCCGATCTGATCTCAGATGAGCGGCTGATTAATCCATTCAGTTTAATCTTTAATTTTCAGTATCAGTTTCTATAATCAGACATTCTGGACTGATTGATTTAGTTTAGTCGAGACTTTTCTTAAAATCACTGTTTTATAGTGTTTAATATCTGATAATCCAGTCTGACTCTCCTCCTTCCTGACCAATCAGCTCCCAGCTCCTTTACAACACTGCAGTCTGATCACTTCCTGTGTGTGTGTGTGTAGTGGTACACACTCTGGATTGGTATCTGTGGTTGTTGGTCTACTGGTGTGTAATAACTGGTTTATAGTGGGTATTGTGTGTGTTAGCATTAGCGTTAGCCTCCTCGACTCGGTTCTGAGCGGGTTCTTCGGGTTCTTCTCTGGTTTAGAAACAGAGAAAGGCGAGCGAGCGTTTCAGTGAGAGTCAGATATTATGGTCTGTTTTCATGTTCGCAAATAGCTCCACACTGCAGAACCTCAACTCCTTTATTTACCTTCTTAGAACGTCCCAGCTGCTGCCCGATGACTGGGAATAATGTCCATTATGGGGTCCTTGAGGACACCAGATGGCGCTCTGAACAGCGTGGTTAAAATAAAGATTCGGAACTGGATTGGGATTAAAATAGCCAATAACCGATCCATTCAAATATGCCTGGATCCCCAGTGGATTGTATGTAGATATGGGCTGGCAACTCGGTTCCAGATACCAGAACCTCAGTAAACCCTGAAGATCTGTTGAATCACAATAGAGGATAATATAATAGATAATAGAGGGCTGTCAGTCATGCATGCTCATTAGAATAGTAAGGCCACGCCCAGAGTGTTCTCAGAGAGGTCTGAGGAGAGCATTTGGGGATTTTTGAGGAGCATTTCATAAGATATCTGTTTTGTGTTTTGTATTGAAACTTTGCTGACCGCTTCACTGAACACCCAAGTTTAGTATTATACAAAAAATATTAAATATTTTAAAATATCAAAATACATTCCCAGAGGCTTTAAAGTTTACTTCCATTAAGTGCATTTTTCCCTGACCGTCAGTTAACACCTGCATTGAGAATCTGTGGAGAGTTCGTCTACTGTGAGCTTCTACAGTTTTCATGACCTGGCAGATAAAAAGAGGGCTCCAGGACGGAATCAAGATCGGAAGCACAATGATAAACATCCTCTACGACCTTGCAATTCATGCAATGACAATATGCTTGGCTTCAAATTCCTCTTCCCTTTTGTTGCTGGACTAGGACCACTCTGAAAGGGAAATATGTTGGCAACCACATTCAACCTATTCGCTCTATTATTTGCTGAATTACAGTATCCCCCGCCACGGCAATAAGGCAAATCATTTCCGAAGGATGTTTTTCTTCGCCGGGCACATTTTCAAGGCTACTTCACAAACTAGTCTGCCCCCGAAAGTCTCCTGTAAATGGCCAGGGTTGTCACGACTTGAGCGCGTCACCATCCGGTGACTATTTGGTTGTTGAAACAAATCACGACAAACGGAGAGCAGTCAAAGCCTCGGCCGCTGGAGCTGGAGCTGGAACCGGAAACGAATGACACTAAAGCCTTCCTCCCGAATATCACATCACATCAGCCACAAAGGCTGCCAGATGACTATGTACAGCATATCAGTAATGGAGCTGTTTTAAGGCCATTACTGCCACGACTATAACAATAATGCATTTGGCTCAGCCTCCTAAGATAGGTGACCTAACTGCGCAACTCTCTGGAGCTCAGAAAGTCCGCTGCCTCATTTGTCAAGGCTGACCCTGAAAAACTGCTGTTTTGTCATTCATCTTCACTACCTTTTGCACCTATTTTTAAGGCCGTGTCCGCGAGTTTGGAAGAGAAGGAACATGGGAAGAAGTAGAACAAAAACTAGTTTACGCCCAAGGCGTGGGACCGATTTAGAAAAGGATCACGAGTTCTTACCCCCAAAAAAGTCAACCTGAAGACTGCAGGTTGGGGCTGCAAGAAGCGATACAGTATTTAAAGAGCCCGTATCCATATCACAGAGTTCACTGAAAATTAGCCTGCTTTCCTCTAGGACTCTTCTCAGCAGTGGCAGCATACCCCAAATCCCCAAAATGAAGAACTACCACATGAGAGACTCTGTACACTATTTATTCAGACCCACCCACTGTGAACTGGCTGTTTTCATGCTGAAAGATAAATGCTACACAGGGCTAGTGTTGTAAAGTGTTCAGAGTTCTCGCTGCTGTCTCCATTTTTGCCCATTTTTAGTTTTCCTTGAACCCTGTAGATGCTCTGTGCACTTTGTAATGAATTCTGGACAAATGGGCCAATAGAAATGCTCTAAATGACTTGGAATAAAATTATTTTACATTGACCTCGATTAAAAGCTATTTGGGTTTTTTTTTGGTAAAAATGCTATAATATATAATAATTTTTAACCCCATCATTAAAAAACGTCTTTAGGACTCAGTCCTAAAGCACATGTTTATATAAAATCATCTTAGTTTTTAGTTTTTCAGTTTTTTTTATTTATTCTGTTTTTTTCTTTCTATTTTCATTCCTACGTTTTATTACTGGTCAATTGTAATTTCCATTAATTTTTTCATATATTTTATATATTTCATTTATTATTTCATATATATATATATATATATATATATATATATATATATATATATATAGTTTTCTGTCATGCATATTTTCCTACTTAGTTCTTTTGTGTTATTTATATTAAATATTTTATTTATATAAATCACGACTTGTCGCTTGTGAAGCACTTCGAATTACAATTGGATTTGACTGAAAAGTGATATAAATAAGGTTTGATTGGTTTGATTGATCGATTCTTAGTATTATTATTAAACTTAGATATAAATACAATCATACAGATTAAAAATGGACAAAAACCCACAACAATAAAGACCAATACGAAAAACGCCAACCACCAATAAAGCAAAAGTCTAAAGTAATCTAACCTCAACTGATATCTGCGATCGTCCGACCTCACTGAGCGGCAAACAGTATCAGGCCCAGAAAAACTGATCGGTCCATCTCTACCATCGAGCTTTAGTAAAGTTTTGACACAATTCCATCATCTTAGCCCCCTTAGCAGGTGGTGAGCGGGGCTTCAAGAGCATGGGACATCCTAGCAAATTGCTATATGGCACATCCCCAAACAAACAATAACAAATAAATACATACAATAAAACCTCATCTGTTACCATAGACATTACCATTCAAATATAACACTCAACACCTTCAGGAGAACCACAGTAATTATGTGAAAATTGCCTCGTTGGACGACCCTGAGTCTATAGTTACCTTGATAACCTGCTGCTTTATAACCTTGAATGGGCTGAACTCGCCCATTAAGACTGTGGCGCATAATATCTCATAACTCAGTGAAAACATAAGGTGCAAGGCGCTGAATGGCCCGAACGGAGAAGAAAACAACGGGGCATAATTATTCCACTTTGTCGACTTATTCAGTTCAAGTGGGTCACCTTGAAAGGCCCTCGCTTCTTTCATTTACATTATTCAGTGCCACGGAGGCAGACAGCGCTCAGTGGAAAGTGTGGCATTATGAGTGATCAGGGAGTCCGGGCTGTATTGTGGCTGGAGACCCACTCTGCGGCAGGTTCAGAACCCTTTTCATTAATGACCTTGCATTATCGACTTAATTAAAATTCCATTCGAATTACGCTCCGGCTTCTTCTATTATTATTTTATCTAGTTTTTGTGATTCTGAAAGGTCTCTGGGCAATCTCAATTTTCTTCCGGGGCACAGGGACACTTAGTCCAGACTCCTGAAATGCATTGAAATGCACAGAGCGCGTTTGCTAATATGAATTAGGCTGGCTGAGGTAGTGGGCTTTCGTCAAGATACGGCTCTCCATTATCTTGCATTATACTGGGACGCAATTCACCTGCACTCTGGCCTTAAATAACCCTAAACCTAATCCGTTTCTGAAGTTTAAGCTAATATAAGTTAAAGAAAAAAACAGTCCAGGACTAATTACAATCAATATTCCTTTACTTATCCATTGAGGCATTCGTTTATCATTGAATTTTTAACGAATGTGTGGTTCATCATAAAATAAATAAACAATCGACACGTTTTTTACATATTTAATTTACATTAGCCGACGTCTTTCCACACACTCGACTGCGTTTGACACGGAGTTGCAGGAAACGCAGCCGAGTGAGTTCTAATGTAATTGTATTCCGTGCATAAGCACTCGGGAACACATCCACTCGCTGCGGGTCTACCAGCGGACGAGTGGCTCTCAGAGAAGAGCTTTCATTCATTCTGCAATTGCATAAAAAGCTGGATATGTGCTGGATAGACATGGCTCTGTCCAAAAGTTTGTAGACACCTGCTCCTCCAGCGCTGCTTTAAAATCAAGGGTAATAATAGGGACTCAACAGCCTCTACTCTACTCCAAAGACCTTACACTAGATCATGGCATTCGACCATGACAGCACTACTGATAATGGACGATTCAGACTTATCCCAGAGGTGTTAGCAGAAGCTCCAGCACCCCAGGAGTGCTCCAGGAGTCAGTTCCACTGCTCCCCAGCTCAGTGCTGCAGGCTTTGTCCGCCTCCAGCTAGCGGATAGTGCTGGGCACGGTGAGTCCAGATGCTCCGGAGCGTCCTGTTATACTGGCAATGATTTTCTATGGCTGTCAGTAATGGGGTGCACCGTAAAGTTGCTGAACTCACTCGTTAAAAGGAGTGTCTGTATACTTCTGTACTTGTGGGGTGTCTCGCAAATCTGAGTAAAAGTCTTAAGATGTTCTTTCCCCCTTTTTTGGACACTTGCTGGGACTGTAATGACTCAGGCAGTACGCATTATTACAGTAAAGCACATAAAGATGTAGCGCGTGATGCAATCCTGCATCAATTCACTGCATCTGAAAACACGGGAGAATGTGTGAGACTGCACAACTGCGGCTGTACTGTAACAGCGCGAAGGTTCGCAAAGGCGCCTGCAAAAGAACATCAAACAGAGCGAGAGAGAGAGAGAGAGAGAGAGACTCGTCAGGCGGCCAAAAAAACGTCCGCCTCGTTCCGTGTCCCTAACAGATGCACCAACCTGCCTTAAATTAGCGAGGCATGTCTTCCACTAAAGCCTGCCCTGCACCCAGAGCGCAGCTTACGTAAGATTACAGGCGCTGGACTGAATTATGGAAAGCTCTAAGCAAGTGGGCCCAACGTCTGATTACATCCTCCAACGGATCCGTCCTTACATAACGCCGCATGGGGCGATGTCACAAAGGTAAGCGTCTCTAAACTCACTGCTTTTAGCACCGGGAGCAAAGCACTGGGAGCCACACTCTGAGGAATCAGGCCTGTCCAAGCAGGCCTGCTACCAAAGCTAGCGATGGATGGAAGCTATTACGCATCAATTAAGGTGATGGTTTCTGCTTACTGGGTCAACCTGGTCACCTAGGACCACTCCAGTCCAGTCACATCAAGGATTTCCGAAAAGTTTACTGGAAGCTGTTCACTAAAAGCTTTTCAGCTGTGCATTTTTAAAGCTTACCCCACCCCCAAGTTTTCTCTAGGACAGAAAACTGTGTTTACTTTGGTACAGTTGAATAATGAGAGTTCAGTATATGGAACTGACAAACCGTGAAGGTGATGGTGTTGGAAGCAGGACAAATGGACATAAGCATAAGACTGTGACTCTTTGCTGGACGACTGGAGGGTCAGAGCATCTCCAAAACATCAGGCAGCTCTTGTGGGGTTTTCCCTGGTATGCAGTGGAGCTCCAAAAAAGGACAACATGGGAACCGGCACCTGAGGCTCATTGACCCACCTCCATGGGTAGGCATTGGCTCAACGTTTAGAGCACCGGGCTATTGATGACAGGGTTGTGGGTTCGATACCCGGGCTCAGCAAGCTTCCACTGTTGGGCCCTTGAGCAGACTGTGCCAGACTCCACGGGACACCTTCGGAGGTCTTGCAGAGTCCATGGAGTCCATGCCTCCAATGCTCAGTCACCTGTTGTGGTGGCCCAAGGGGGCCTACTCAGAATTAGGCAGGGGGTGCTCATGTTATGGCTGGTTGATATTCAGCCCATCTGATTTGCTGAACCAGGATACTCCAACAGTGCCAGTAAACTACTGTATCTGGATTGATGGAGGCTGGTAGGAAGGTTTAACTCGCATCACTCATTACTCCAGATGAAGTCGCTGTAACAGTGAGGCCTACTGCATGGCGTGTTGCTGTAGGGTGACAGTCCTGCTGGCTCTTTGCAAGAACACTCAAACCCATGGGCAGCCGTTCTCCTGGGGGGGTTGTTTTTACCCATTAGGCTACAGTAAGCCTCGAAGTTGCTTAACTATGAAGCGAAACATCAAGCGGACCGCACCGTTTGCCCTTCACAATGCTCAGATCGACCGTACCACAGGAGGTGGTCTGTTGTGGGTCTGTTTAGAAGGGTCTGAGGTGGTCTGACGTGTTCACACATGCAAAAGACACCATGACTCTTATCGATCTGATCACTGAAACGGTCCAAACGAACTCAGACATCTGGTCTCGCAAGTTTCTGACTCGCCGTGTAAATACACACTACATGGACAAAAGTATTGGGACGCCTGCTCATTCTTTCATGTTTCTTTCGAAATCAAGAGTATTAAAAAAGAGTTTCTCCTGATTTTGCTGGAGTGACTGTCTCTACCGTCCAGGGAAGAAGGCTTTCAACTAGATTTTGGAGCAACATGGCTGTAAGGATTTGATTGCTTTCAGCGACACAAGCATGGATCACCACCCTGCCACATCTCCAACTCCCCAGCCCATTCCAAAAGTATTGGCTGGAGCACCAACCATCATCCCAGAGAACACAGTTCTCCCACTGCTCCACAGCTCAATGCTGAGGGGGCTTTTTACCCCTATAGCCCATGCCTGAAATTAGGCATGGTGCCAATAGGCTCCAGCTTGTGTATGAGCGCCATAGAATCCTATTCTGTTGATAGAACTTTACTTTAGGAAAATACAGGGAATAGACAAGCAGTATGTGTGCATTTGCGCTTCTGTGTCAGCCATGGGTGCAACTTGAATGCGTTCATTGGAGGGAGTGTCCACAAACATTTGGACATATATTGTGTATCTGTCTATCTATTTTATATATTTTTAAACATCCGTAACTCGATTTTTTATTAGTTATAGCTTTTTTTTCTCTGTGATTCTCCTCCAGCAGAGTATCTCAGTCCGGACACCTTAACCACTTATTAATAAAAGCAGCAAAAACCGCAGTCCAAACTGTCCTGCTGCATCCAGAGTGCTTCCAGAGTCCTATTGCAGATGACTGAGGAGGCCAGCCTTCTCCACTGATGGTCTGCAGTAAAACACGCTGCTCCTGATTTACAGCCTGAACC
Source organism: Salminus brasiliensis (assembly GCF_030463535.1). Classification (NCBI taxonomy): domain Eukaryota; kingdom Metazoa; phylum Chordata; class Actinopteri; order Characiformes; family Bryconidae; genus Salminus; species Salminus brasiliensis. Next base: position 4,190,384 of record NC_132889.1, on the reverse strand, counting down.
ACACAGCAGTACTGTGGGCTGCTTACATAATAACGGAGTCTGCACTGTAGCACATCCACTTCTACTGGGCTCCTGTGTTTGGATGCTGTTTCAGGAAGAGTTGTCTGAAAGTGTAAGGATGTGAGTAGAACTTAATCAATCGGCCAATAATCTGGCTGATATCAGACAAAACTGAACTAAAGAAACATATACTTTTTAGTTTTTTATACTTTTTAAAGCTCACTATTTTCCAAAAAATTTAATTTTCCTTTTTTTTCATCCCAATTTTTGTCACAATACAATTCCCAGAATGCCCAGCAGCTAGGCCTTTATACATACACCATTTTATGATTCACAAAAAGCTCCCATCCACTGGTGGCACTGTTTTGTTGAATACACACAACCCAGCCTGCCATTTACTCGACGAATACTTGATAAAACAGCGGCACCACACATTCCACCTTTCTCCGTTATGGCGCTACCCTTAGCAGCAGATCCTTTAAGCCCTGTAAATTGTGAGGTGGGGCCTCCATGACACTGTCACTTGTACCCCTTTTGTCCTTTCTTAGACCACTTTTGGTAGGTACTGACCACTGCATACCAGAAAACCCCCACCAGAAAGCCCTGGCTGATGGTTTGGAGATGCTCTGACCCTCCAGTCGTCCAGCCATCACAACTTGGTGCTTGCCACAGTGGATCAGATCCTTATGCTCGGCCATTTAGTCCTGCTTTAACACATCACCTTACCTTCAGGAACTGACTGTTCGCTTGCTGTCTAATATGTAGATCCTATCCCTTTACAGATGAACCCACTGCTAATGTTATGGTGGACCGGTGTAATGGGGCATATTCCCACAGACTGGTTTCGGTGCATAACCACACAAACAGCATCAGTGCTGTCAGTGAAGTAGTGCAGAAATCCTCATATGGGTGCTGGCATGAGCTGGCTTGAGTCAGAGGCCAGGTTCTGGTCCAGAGGTGCAGCCTACAGAGGTAGTCCCCAACCTTGGTCCAGGAAGCTCACTGCCCTGCACATTTCTGTGCTTCCCCTGCTTTGATACACTCACTTAAGGACTAAGCTGCTAATGAGTTAACAATGAGTTGGGTCAGGTCAGTTAGGTGCCTCAAGTGCCTGGTCCACAGGACACATAGGTCATAGGTGCCGGCCCGGGACACTGTTGCTTGAAACCACTTAGAAATGCAAAATGACAGGAACAGCAAGCTAAACTCGACTCCCACCCATCACCCCATTAAAAGCACCAGCCTAACATTGTGTAGGTACCCCAGGTGCCACCGAAACAGCTCTGACCCATCAAGGCATGGACTTTGCAAGACCTCTGAAGGCGTCCAGTGGTGTCTGGTACATGGGCTAACCATTTAAACCCACTACGAAGGGTCGCAAAGCTTTTTTTATGAGATAGATGAAGTCGGAGCACTGAAATGCTCTTTAACATCCAAGAACGAGAACTCCTGAAACGAGCTCCCCGGGTTATGTCTAACTTACAAAGACAGAGAGCCCAGTAAAACGCTCCTAATGCTCTCCGCGGTGGATGTGCCGTTGCGGGGGTTTCATTCTGCGCTCTCTTTTCTTGTTTCCTGGAATTGAAGCGCACATCCAGACAGATCCGATCACCGCTCTGAATTAGATTACAGACTTTAACGAGGCATTCTTCTAGCAATCAGACAGATACACTTGTCAAAGTCGCAGACGTAAATGACAACATGATAACGGGGCCGCGCTGTGTTTTCTCCGAGTGGAAGAAGAGGAAGGGGGGCTAAAAATGACTCCGCCGGCAGCAATTAAAGGGAAAATGTGATATTCAGTCTCCGAGCAATAAATGAGAGGCAGTAACGGACAAACAGCTCCATCTTATCACCGCTCTCCAACGCGGGCAGGGAAATAGACTCGATTTTAGCTAATTAAAAACCTTGAGAATGAGCTAGAGTCAGAGGCCAGGATCTGGTCCAGAGGTGCAGCCTACAGCAGTAGTCCTCAACCTCGGCCCAGGAAGCCCACTGCCCTGCACATTTCTGTGGTTCCCCTGCTTTGATACACTCACTTTAACTCAGTAAGGACTTGCTGATTAATGAGGTAATGAGTTGGGTCAGGTGTGACCTGGTCTACAGGACCTGGTCTACAGGATTCGGAGGTGTGTGCCTGGGAAACTGTGGAGCCAATCAGGGCCGGATCCCTATGCCATTAAGCCCTACCAGTGAAAAGTTCAGTGATCCCAAACATGATTAGCTAACCATGCTGGAAAAAAAATGGGCCTCAGAACCGCTCAGCCCTGCAGTGGAAACGAGGCAGATGTGTCCTAAATGGGGCCTAAAGTAGTTTCAGATGCTGGTATGGGTACAGCCTGCCTATCTGGCTTTTGCTCTGCTGGCGTTCAAGACCTCCTTAAAAGAATTACTGTAAACCCGTCTAATTATATTTCACACTGACAAACAAACTCCCAAACAAGTGTCTGCAGATTGTGCCTCTGAGGATAGGCCAGTAAATAACAGCAGAAACTATTAGGATAGACCGTGGAAAGGGTACACACCAGATCCTCTGAGATTTGCAATGATACACAGTCACGGCAATATTACTGCTCTCCCGCCAACCTCGAAACACACAGATACAATCTCCAAGAGCCCCAACGGCTACAATAAACACACCACGCTCTGTCTAAAGACTACAGCAGCTTATGAGCTTTACAGACTTCGATATTGTCGCTGTCCCACAAAAATCTCCAAAATGTCAAAAATCGCAACTTTGCAGGAGACAAAAAAAACCTTCTTTGCTTTCAATGGAAGTCAATGAACAACCCGAGACAATCCAAGACATTTTGGAGCATTTCTGCTGGTTCCTTTGTCATGAAATTTGGACACGATATGAAGAACAACCAACCGAGTCACATTATGTCAAAAAGTGAAAAACTGCAAAAATTGAGAAAGGTTTTTATTTTGGGTTGAGAGTGGCGATATGCAAATTTGAGTCCACTATAAAAGCAAAGCCATAGTTTACAACAAAGACAGTTGTGCACTGATTCACTCTACGCAATCAAATGCCTAATAAATCTGCAAATTTATTACCTACATTAAACTGCAAGGCATAATTGTGTTCGTGTAAGATTCACCATATGGCCAAATGTGTGTGGACACATCCAAAATTAAGGCTATAATAAAAATATCTGTCCTTCCTTTGCTTCAGAGAAGCATTCACCAGATCCTGGCACGTTGCTGCGAGTATTTGACTGAATTCAGCCTCGAGAGCATCAGTGAAGTCAGTTATTGATGTTGGATGATCAGCTCTAAACCACAAATGCCGTTCTAATGTTCCACTGCTCCACAGCTCAAAGCTACCCCTCTAGCTGACGTTTAGCATTGGGCACAGTAATTTATGGACATGTAGTACATCTTCACATGGAGTTCATGGGAATTGTGGGAATTGGTATGGGCAGATATTTGCTTTAAGAATTGATATTTTTTGCTCCTGGGCTCCCCCTACAGGTGGGGAGCGTAATTCACTTTTACTCCACTGCTGTAAATACAAATCACGCATTTCTGGATAAGCTGAGAAATACAGAAGTGGCATCTGACGGGAAAGAAGCATGTAGAATGAGACAGAAGTTTAAAAATACAGGGTTTTACACTAATATAGCTCTGGAGGGTGGTCTCATGAAGCTCCACTCAAGTTCCATAGTGCAGTAACAGCATTTCAGTTCAGAGTGGAAATGACAGAGACGCCATTCTCCTTATTAGAGTGTCCATGGAGCCTCCTGAATGTGATCCTGAAGCTATTTAAGGTAAAACTGCACCATAATGTGGCTTTAAAACAAGTGCAATGCAATATAAATGACAGTGTTGGCTCTCTACTGGGCCAAACTGGCCTGCTTAAACAGCACGAATCAAATAAAGTGCTGCGTTGAAATCAAGACTCAGAATTTAGCTCAGTGACTCATGCATAATTGTACTGCTACACTCTGCTTAGGTGGAGCAGCTGCATTCAAATACAGCGTGGGTGCACATCCCGTATGTTCCACTGCAAACTGTAGGGAGCAAGTTGGGAAACAACAGTGCCATGTTATTATTACTTACAGTGCTTTTACATCTAAAGGTGGGGTTTACATCCCAATCCAAGCCAGCATTTAGTTGTTATTAAGGCTGCTTTGGTCAATTTTAATGCTCAGCCACCTCAGGCAGTGTTTTGATAGCTGATGCTCGGTGTAATGAGCCTAAACTAGGGATGTCCAGTGGGTCGGGATCAGGGTGGATCCAAGGAATATTTCATTCGATCAGGTATCAGCTAATTCAAGGCTCATTCAGTTCAGATCCTTTGTTTTTACCCCTGTGTTCTAGCAGAGCGCCCTCTGGCGTTCGGTAGGTACATTATTCCCAAGCTGCAGCAGTAAGGAGCATTCTCAGAAGGTTACGGAACAGAACTACAAACTGGTGGAGCTATTGTTTTGTAATTTGTACAAAGTTTCAGCCCACCGTCATACTATAGGCTGTTTAAGGGGTCAAAGACTATGAATTAGAGGTTACGGCCTTGTTCGTTATTAAAATAAGCCTAAATGAGACATTTCCACATTAGCTATTCACTGTAGAAGCTTAATTTTTTATGGTGTTATGTGAAATTCAATGTGAAACAATTGCGTGATCAGTTATCAGTAATAATATACAATAAACACTGTGTTACCACCCTGTTATGACGAATTATCTCCTAAATTAACATGCTATTAGTATCTAAACAATTTGACTTATGTGAGTTTTGCACTGTTAAAAGTGACCATTCCTTGAGGACATTTTTGGAGATTCTTCAATTTGAAACTGTGGCGGGACCTTTTAAGGTGCTTTGAGGAACCTTCAAGAAAAGGTTCTTGAAGAATAGAAAAGAAAAGGTTCTTGAGGGTTCCTCAAAGCATCTTATAAGGTTCCCTCACAGTTTCAAATTGAAGAACCTCCAAAAACGTCCTCAAGGAATGGTCACTTTTAACAGTGCAGAAGATACTTAATTATAAATAACTGCCGTAACAGGGTGGTAACAAAGTGTTTATTAACCATTATTACATTATTATAAGTTCCTCGACAGTGTGGATAATTTAAATTTACGGTATTTAGCAGATGCTCCTATCCAGAGCGACTTACAAAAGTGCTTCACTATTCAAAACCCTAAATTTAAGTGTACATTCAACGCACTACTTAAGTGTTGAGTGCCTGGCCGGCTAAAAATTAAAGTAGCCAAGAAAGCAATACTGCAAAAGCCTTGTAGACACATCAGCCCACTTTACCATTTACATACAGTAATCTTCCACGCTGTCAGCATAAAAATATGCCTGCAGTATTGCAGTTCAATTTATGGGAACCATATGTGATGTACCAGCACAAACTGGCCTGAGTACAGTGCAGTCCGCTATCAACTCCTTTTTGTTTAATGACTCTCTAAACTGAAGCGCGAGAATCTACTCGGGTTTGCTGAACTTCGAGCACCTCATTTCTCATTATTACGTTTCGTGTTGAGATATTGCTTGACGTTTTCCCCAAACAGTCCCCTGACACAGTACACAGGCTTTTACCAGCTGCGTGATTCTCTCACAATTCTGCGTGTAATGGGATTGTACTGATTTTAATGCAGATGTAATTAAATGTAATGTAATGTAATTAAACTGACCGCTGGTGACTTCACTGAGGGGCAGCGATCGCTAAAGCTGTATCCTTGCTGTTCTGCAAAAACCTTGTATTTCTATTTTTGCAGTTTTTCACTTTTTGACATTACGTGAATCTGGCAGTGGTTCTTTACATCGTATCACAACTTCCTCATGAATGGACCAATAGAAATGCTCCAAATTGCCTGGAAATTAAGAAGATAATTTTTACTCCTGTAAAGTTGCCATTCTATAGGACTCTCTGGAGCAGATAAACATGAACCTACTGCCTCCAAGCATCCTAATGCCAGGCGTGGCCTAGAGGGGTATGAAGCCCCCCAGCATTGAGCTGTGGAGCAGTGGAAGAACTGTGTTCTCTGGAATGATGGTGGTGAAGCTCCATCCAGTACTTTTGGGATGAATTGGGGAGTTGGGGACGATGAGGTGGGGTGGTGATCATCATCCAGCATCCTGACCTCACTAACAACACTCTTGTTTCTGAATGCAATCAAATTTCTGCTCCAAATTCTAGTAGAAAGTCTTCTTCCCTGGACAGTAGAGACAGTTACTCCATCAAAAGCAGGATCAGCTCTTTTTAATACCCTTGATTTTAGACAAAAACTGTAAATACGCAGGTGTCCCAATACTTTTGTCCATGCAGTGTAGCTACACCAAGCACTGCTGCATCTCTGATAACATCCCCAAATTAGCATGATGTCATTTGAATTATTTTGGCAATGCTCTTAGCAACATTAGCATCAGCTCCAGGGACAGCAAACCCCTCCCCAGTCTCCAAACACACTCCGCCTGAAAGCTGGGCAAGGCTATTTCTCATCCAGAAGAGCACTTTATCATTTAAGAGTTCAGCAACGTTCAGTCCCGAGATACAAAGAGCATGAGCACCTTAAGTGCTCTTCCATTCTTAAAAGGGGTGAATAGGGGACAGTGGGAGGCCGAGGGTCAGCATGCAAACTTAATAGCATGTCTATGCAGTCTATCCTAGTCACTTATTCTTCATCTCAGAGGCTAGTTTACATCTCGATACTGGTACCGATCCAATATTTCTGCTTTTAAGGGGGCCTAGAACGGAAATATGTGAATAAGGCCTGACAAGCCGTGGACCTCAAACTCTGCTGTTGCTTCTTCTCGCAGGAGAACCAAAACCGAGCCGTAAAACAGGCTAATTCCGAAACCCCAAAACTGTTACATCACAGTCTTGACTCGTCATAGCGATGCTGGGCCGAGATGCTATCGCTGCGGCCTTTGACACACACATTAATGCCACCTTTACAATCATATTTCAAGCAAGGAGAGCCAACCTCAGCTTCCCTAAGATGACCCCTCCTCTCAGCAGCACAGACACTTGTTAGCTTTGTGGCTAAATGTCGTCCTCAGATCATCAGAACCAGAAAATGCCTCTTCTAGGGAAACAAGAGGCAGTTCTAGCGCAAGGTCCATCAGTCAGCCAGGCAGTAGGTGCAATTGCCTCCTCTAGGCCGGCCTGCTAGGCGGTCAAGGAATAATGAGGTGTTTTTAATTGAAGCTTTTCACCTAAGATCGCCCATCAATACTGACCTGCTATCGCGAAGTGACAAACTACTGGCATCAAATACAGGTTCTGACAGTGGGAAGGCCTAATGCAGTCCAGACAAATCCTAGTAAAAACAAGCATTTCAATCTGTCTCTGCTTTCAGACTCCACTGACTAATGGATTTGCTTTCCGATAAATCACTGACGGTGTTTTCTTCAAAGCACCAAGGTCTACTGCCTGAAAGGAGAAGCTAATCAAAACAAAATAGGAGCTCCAGCACTCAAAGATGGCAATAAGCCGCTTCTGGGGTAATATTTTCCTTCAATAATTTCCAGAGAAGAAAAAAAAAAAAAAAAAAAAAGAAAATCGATGAGCAAGTCAATGATAACATGGTCTGTAATAATAATCTGCTATCCGGCGCAACGCTGTTCACCAAGTGTTTGCTTGAAATGATCCAGTCCATTGGGTTTATGAGCTCACTGGCAGCCACAGTATCTTTCCAATACACTCCAGACCAGCGCTTCACACATTGGAATGTATTTTCAGTGCATTTCATTTTCACAGGAGGGCGTTTCTCTGGCATGCGCTTCATGCAGATTGTGTCCGGGGGCCTTTTTCATAGCCGATTACATCAGCACCTGATATCTGCTTGCTTCCAATGAGGTCTCCATAAGTCCACTGTATCATGCAGGAGCTCTGTGTTAAGTCAGTAGCCCTGTCAGCCCGTCCGGCATCAGCACTGGCTAGGTGGGAGGTGACCTGGGTGGCTGTACGGCACTCGACACCACTGCTGGGTTAAACAAGGGAACTGCACAATACACAACCTGTCCGCTAAGCCTGCTATTCATTTCCCAAGAAAGGTCAACCAATCAGAATGGGCGACATTTATGAGGTCACCTATGGATCCACCTATTCAGGAAGACAGTGTTTCAGCCTGGACTGCCGTTCCGTTTGAATGTGGTGTAGTACAGGTCAGGCAATAAGAAGGCCTTTAAGGCTCAATTACACACACACACACACACAGCTCAATATATATATATATATATATATATATATATATATATATATATATATATATATAGGGCTCAAATTATATATATCCACCTATTCAGAGGGAAAGTGTTTCCGACCGGGCAGCTTTTTGAATGTTGTATGTACTGAACCTCATTTTAACATAATATCATAAGCCTCAAAGTCTCAGAAACACTCAATTTATCTTTATGAGGTCCTAACAAACTATGAATTTACATATATCCACCAATTCAGCAGGTCAGTGTTTCAGCCACTGCCTTGAAAGGGGCGCAATACAGGGCAGCCAATCAGGACTGCCGTCATTTAAACAGGCCACCTGCCTTAAAGGCTTAAAAACATTACAGCTGTCAGTTGTGATGGAAGAAAGTGTTTGAGCCTTGACTACCCTTTTTGAATAAGACGCAATACAGGTCGGCCAATCAGGGCAGATGTCATCAAAACATATAATAAGCCTTAAAGGCTCAATTCCATTAACTTTTTTTTTTTTTTTTGTGGTAATGTCACAAATAAAATGCAAAGCAATTACATATATATACATATACACATCATTTCAGCATGAAAGCGAGTGTTTTACCCTGTAGTGCCTTTCGAATGAGGGCCAATAATGGTCAGCCAATCAAAATGGGTGTCATACTAACTATGGTTCAATAACAGTAAAATATTTGTGATGTCACAAAAACATCAATGCATATATATATATATATATATATATATATATATATATATATATATATATATATATATATTATATAAAAGCATATATATGCCATTAGAATGACAATACAGGTCAGCCAATCAAAACGGATGTCATTCATACATACACTACATGCCTTAAAGGCTCAATATCAGTAAAGTTGTTCTTGTGATGTCACAAAAACAAAGCCTGTGCATATAACCACCTTTAAACCCAGGATGAAAGAAAGTGTTTCAGCCTTGACGACCCTATTTAATTAAGTTACAATACAGCAAGTTGGCAAGTTAGCCAATCAGGACGGAAGCCATTTAAACAGATCACATGCCCTAAAGGCTCAATAACAAAAAAAATAAATAAATTGTGATGTCACAAAAAAAAAAACATTACATTTGCATATATCCATCTTTTTAGAGGAGATGTGTTTCAGCCTCGGCAGCATTTTGAATGTTCTATATACTGAATGTCATTTTAACATAATCATATGCCTTAAAGGCTCAATAACAGTACAGTACACTTGCATAAATCCACCTTTTCAGCATGGAAGAAAGTGTTTCAGCCTGGACTGCCCTTTTTAAATTAGCCACAATACAGGTCAGCCAATCAGGACGGGTGCCATTTAAACATAGCCTATGCCTTAAAGGCTCAATAACAGTGCGCTGACACTGGTTACATGGGAGGCGACAGTTTGGCTATAAAACACATGACACCTGACACGGCCTACTGCTGGTTGAAGCATGACCGAGCGCTTCTCTAATGGGGGCTGAGAACAAAGCACAACCTGCCTGTTAGGCCTGTTCTTAATTACCGCTGACGTGTTGTTCTTCTCCATCCTGGGTCAGACTCATGCAAACAGACAGAAAGACAAGAGCAGTGCGCTCCGTCAGGTTCACCTCATCTCCTCACTGCCTTTCCGCATGCACCAAAGGAAAAGCCCTGGAGTTCTGAAGGAAACTTGCAGATGAAACTAATAAAAACAAGCTGACAAAGCACTGGTTTAAAGGCTCAATATGCAAAATCTTTCCAGATCTGACAGACTTTTAAACGGAGCAGAAGCTACGGGTAATGAGAAATGAAAGCTAGCAGCTGTATCTGAGTGTGGCAAATGTCTTTCTTGTCGTTTATGGATCCACTTCAAATGAGGCTTTGTTCTCGGCTGGGTTGCCCTTCTCAAATAAAGCATTTAAAGGGCCTGTATTCAAGATTTGCTCTTTTTTCTTCAAATGAAAGAGTTTAATGTAGTGCGTAAACAATGTCAAGACTTACAACGTACCCTTCGCTGCCCACACCACGCAGTCTGCAAACGAAGTTTCGCCACTTTTGTGATGTCACAAACACCAATTCATATGTCCACGTATTCTGCAAGCTGTAAAAGGTTTCAGCTGGGACTGCTTTTTAAATAAGGCGCAATGCAGGTTGGCTAGTCAGAATGTCTTAAAGTCTCTATCAGTAATCTTGCTTTGTTTGACTCATCACACCACAGTTAGTCCCAACCTCGCAATTGGACCAATTGGACCAGATTGGACCAGAATCAGAATCAGAAATACTTTATTGATCCCAAGAGAACCCCGGAAACTTCATGCATCTTGAGTGTCAGGATCATAAAACTGCAGGTGTAAACGACGCACCCAAGACCTGTTTAGACCGGATCCAAATCTGATCTCTCAGACCACTTTAGGAGGTGGTCTAAGACGCATCTGAGCCACATTATAGGAGTGTAATCGCATCCTCAAACACCTTATCGGCAAGAAATACAGAGTTTTAGCCTGAGTTTTTGACTGCCTTTTCAATAAGGCCCAGTAAAGATCAGCCAATCAAAACTTTTCGTACGCCTTAAAAAGGCCCAATTACAGTAATGTTGTTTTTGTGATGTAATTTACATACATTCACCTTTTCAGCCAGTTAGAAAGCATTTTTACCCTGGGCATCTTTTTTAATCAGGGTGCAGTAAGGATCAGCCAATCAGAATGGCTCAATAACTCTCAAAAACCTGAGCATATAAGCACCTTTTTTACCCAGGATGAAAGCGCTCTAGCCTTTAAATGAGGTACAACACAGGTCAGACAATCCAATCATTGCATAATACCATATGCCTTACAGGCACAGCAACAGGAGGGAAATTTTGCATATGGCTCCTTTAATTGAACTGAAATGAGTTGAACTGGACTCTACAGAGCTAAGGATGCCGGCAGATTCTCTTGTTCTCTCTTGTTCAACGTCATGACAAGCCTCTTGGGCCTCTTGGGCTGTCATGCCGAGAAATTGACATCCTCATAGGCATCTTATCAGGGTAAAGTGCAGCGTCAGAGCAACAGCGAATACACTATCCAGTGCAGGTCCCCGCAAATTAAAGCAGCTCATACTGATTAAGGATCAGTAAACAGACTTCACCCCCTGCTAGAATGAACTTGCTGCAGGAGCTCTCTGGAGTTTTCACGTTTCAAGTGTTTCTAAAGAGCAGCATCTTTGGAAGAACACGAGGTAAACACACTGGCACGCAGCAGCGCGTGCTCGTCCAAAACACCGGTTTATATAAACCCAACACTGCTCTGCACTGGGCAGCCGAGCGGAAAACATTTTCCAGTGAGGTGAATTCAGGTGTGCGCTTAGTAGCAGGTAATAGGAGACGCAATGAGTCAATAGAGGAGCGAATTATTCCCTCTCTCTGAGTTTCTGCACGGCTCGTATTAGACTCCTGCACCACGCGAGATCTAGACAACAGCCGTGTTTCTCACATCAACCGAGAGATGGCGCTACGTAACGCTACGGAAAATCAAGAACATGGTCAAGAGTCATGGTCAGAGTGTTTCGCCATATTTGTGGTCTTCAGAACTGCATCACACCATGGAAGAGTTTCCCACGCTCACACAGCATCCACAATAGCTGGACTGACCACCAGCCATCACTGGACGACCACTGACCAGATATAATTTAGTTGGTGGGCCATAGTTACGCGTGTGGTCCTGGCACAAGTGTATCAGGTACGGTTGTGTTAATGCTAGGCTGAGGGTGTATTTTTGGGTCCACCACCCAAAGATATCCAAGCCAGGACTAGCTCAGTGGTCAGAACTACTGGTCAGCTACTGATGAAGGTCCAGAGCAGTGGTTTCCAACCCTGGTCTTGCAGGACCTCCTGCATTGGGTAGAGTAGGAAACCTCTAAAATGTCCCAAACCAGTTGTGTTAGAGTCCAGTTCTCCAGGACCAAGGCTGGACTGTCCAGCCAAACCCAGCTTATCGGTCACCAACCAGCTACTTATGAAGGCCTAGAGCAGTGGTTTCCAACCCTGGTCTTGCAGGACCCCCTGCATTGGGTAGTGTGTTAGAGTAGGAAACCTCTAAAATATGTACAGGACAGGGGGTTTTCCAGGACCAAGGCTGGACTGTCCAGCCAAACCCAGCTTATCGGTCAGCAACCAGCTACTTACGAAGGCCTAGAGCAGTGGTTTCCAACCCTAGTCTTGCAGGACCCCCTGCATTAAGTAGAATATGAAACCTCTAAAAGGTCCGGGACAGGGGGTTCTCCGGGACCAAGGCTGGACTGTCCAGCCAAACCCAGTTCATTGGTCAGCAACCAGCTACTGGCAAAGGCCCAAAGCAGTGGTTTCCAACCCTGGTCCTGCAGGACCCCCGGCATTGGGTAGTCTGTTAGAGTAGGAAACCTCTAAAATGTCCAGGACCAAGGCTGGACTGTACAGGGCAGGGGGGCCTCCAGGACCAGGGTTTACAACCATTGGTCTACAAGATGGCTGTAGTGAGGTGAGGTGACCCTACAAGGGCTACAATAGCTGGTCAGCAGAGTTCCTGTGGTCTGAAACAAACTAGTGATTAATAAACTAGAGGGTGGACATCACCGGACGAGGCGGTTACGACAGTGTGAACCTCCATCCGAGGCGCTTACCTTGTCAGCCATGATCATGGAGGAGCCCCCGTGGATCCCAAGGATGGGTATCAGCGTCTGGGAGGAAATAAAATCCAAAATCTGGGCGATGGCTTCCTGGTCGGTGCCGTCCCCGAACACCACCCCGTGGATTTTAGTCCCAGACATGAGGTCGCACACATGAGTGATGATGCTTTTGGGATCCGTCTCGTTGACCAGCAGGGTGACCACATTGACGTCGATGGGGTCGTCCTTGCTCCACAGAGCGCGTATGTCTCTGTCCGAAATGTAGCGCGTTCGCCCCAGGATCACTGCAATGTTCAGGATGGGCACTTTCTCAGCTGCGTACGTGACGCTCACCAGGGTAAGGAGTGCTGGAAGAGTCAGGAGTACCAACCTGGAAAACCCCATAGTGCTCGACTTCATTCCCTGTCAGAGGTCACACAGAAAACATGGCATTAAATATTGCACTGTACAGTACAGTAGAATACTGCTGCTGCCATGTAAGAACCTTCTTAACTTTTAATGGAAGTCAATGGGATTTTATTTCATTGGATTTGGAGCATTTCTATTGGTCTGTTCATCATGAAATTTGGACACAATGTAAAGAACAGCTGCCAGATTCACATTATGGAGAAAAGTGAAAACAGCGACTATATTCAGTAGTAGGCTAGAAGTGATAATTACTTGATGGATGTATATGGATCTACTGGAGGAAAGAAACACATGAATATGAACATGACTTTCAAACATCCCAGAACACACTATTGAAAAAATATATATAATCAGCAGATGCACCGATAACACTTATACCTACCTACCTACACCTGATCTTTAGGTATATATTATCATATATCTCAATATATACATATATATATATATATATATATATATATATATATATATGGACAACTTGCTGCTTTCCCTGCTCTAACCAACCTTCTAAACCTATCAACTAACAGGAAAATGCCTATCCTGCCATAGAAGAACCATTTTTGGTTTCCATAAAGAACTAAAAAATTGGACATTCATTGTCCAATCAGGGTAAAACTGGATTTAATAAAACAAAAAAAAAAAATTCCATTATTAGAAAGAAAAAAAAATATTGTCAGGCTGTATTATTCGTATAAACACAAAGATTGAATGGGTATGGGGCAACAGTCAGCATCAGGGTACTCGGATCGGGGGAGGCAACAAATAAAAAATAGATCGGACAAAAGGCCGCTTACTACTTTAATAGCAACAGCCCTACTCAGTACTACTGAGCAGCAGTAAATGAAGTTAGCCTGAATTAGTACTGGGAGACGATAGGCTACGATAACCCCTAAAGACAAAGGCAAAAGAATCCTGCCGGCCTAAAGCGCACCTCTCGATCAACAGCCCAGCCTGCTCTCGTAGACCACAAGTGCAAAGTCTTTAAAAAAACACCCACGAAAACACGGTACGTACAGAATGACGTCCGATCTGCTCGATCGCCTCTATCGCGTCCCTGCGCCTGGTCACCCCTGCCTCGTGTTAGGCCTGCTTTTTTTCCCTCCGTATCTCATTCTGGAAACTAGGCGATGAATAACTCGCAATGAGCGGATGACGATGATTGTGTGTGACACCGGAGTTGAGCAGCAAGCAGAGCAGAAGAGAGTTGTGCTGTCATCATCGCGCTATGAGTCTTCTTGGCGCGAGTACTGGAGGAGCGGAGGTTGGGGAGGGAGGAAAGGCCCCGCTCTTCTCGAGCTGCCGACGCGGCCCACATGTGGAAGCGAGCAGGTGCACGGTAAAGCAAGACGTATATAATTGCTACCCAGCATATGATTCAGAGCCCTCAGGAGAGGATTCCTTTGAATAAACAGCACGTAATGCAGCACGCCGTCATTTCGGTAACATTTCACAAATGACTAGGAGGGCTGTATTATTAGGTGCTAGGGTTTTTGCTGCATCCTGTGACACTTCAAGACACATCTGATGTGATTGGAGTGTAAGAGCACTGCACCTCGCTCAATGCGCTCAATACGAACAGGCAGTACACTGTTATAACACACTGCGCGTTAATAAAGAGACATGCGGTGCTGAGGTCAATTAAGGGGTCAAAATCCTACATTTCTTTTGTGTGTATTTTATGCTTTGCTGGAAACAGTCGTAAATCATTTTTACATGATGTTCCAGTCCCATATGTACATGTTAAACACTACTGCTCTAATTTGCTGCTTTGTATTTAGTACAAATTCACCTGTATAGGCTGAAATACACCTATAACATTACAGCGACTGGGCGGAGCTAATTTGTTTTTGGCTGAATATGCAGATATATGCAGATATGTTGGCCATGTGACACCATACAAACAGTAAACTCTATTTTCTGGCTATTTAAATATTTTAAAATATATTTTTTTGGGATTAATTACCACATATAGAACCTATAGAACACAGTCCATATCAAACTCAGCTTTCCATGCTATGAAATTCAGTGTATCGGTCAGTACGAGCCTCTTAATTTAATATGCAGACATGAAAATGGCAAATTTCTCACGAGTGGCACATTAATTTAACATATTGTAAATATTAAATTAAATATTAAATAATAAATTATAAATAAATAGTAAATAATATAAAATTATATTAAATATTAAATGTTATTAAATCTTTTATAAAGACAAATGCACTAATAATAATGACGTGTAATAATATCCTACATTTTTTGCATCCATTTATTAGATTTGTATGTTTTTTATGCCAAAAACTGTTAAAATCATTTTACATCACTATTCTCCTGCCTCTCTTTATCTCTTCATCAGTTAAACAAGACGATTTTCTGTTGTTACTGTGCCTTTAAGAGCCTTTTACCTTGACTTCCATTCAAAGGAATTTTGGAGATATGAGTTTTTTGTTCGCCGAGTGCCGACATGTCAAACAGCACCATGCTGATTGGCTACATTTTCATTTTTATGTAATTTGCCATTAAAAAAAGCAGCCCAAGCTGAAACGCTGCTATTGCGTCACAACGAAAGGGGGCGGGGCTACGTCAGTTTGGGCTGAATATGCAAATATATGCAGATTAGTGACTTTGTGATGTCAGAAAAACCCGCAAGCTCCATTTTCAGTATTTTCTCAGCCTACTTTCCACATATAGACCACGTAGGCCGCACCACACTCGGCACGGAAATGATACGACTGAATCTTCGGACCGGATTAGGAATTTCGCTAAATCCGCAAACATTCCGAAAATTCCCTTATTCCCCGCTCCATCTCAGAACCGGCCGCAAAAAAGTGCAACAACAGCAGCAGCAACAACAGTGAAATCCGAAGCACACTGCAGCGTAGAGTCCAGTCAAGCACCATTCCTACAAATCCCAGTCTAATGGTGCTAACGAGCAGGTTCTTTTGAGGCCTGCAGGTGGGACAGTCACCTGGGTCCCACGCCTTCACTGACTGACTAACTGATTTCCTCAGGTTGTTTGCTGCACTTTGATGTCTGAGGGCGAGAGAGCTAGAGTCTGATCTGCAGAAGCAAAGAGAGAGACAGTGTGTGTAATGAAATCATCAGACCTGGCTTGTTATCTTAGGTATCTTAAGCAAACGCTAGATACGTGCTCTCACAACGTGACAAGGATCTGAGGACGGGAAGGAGGGGAAGGGAGGAGGAGGAGATGGTGGTGGTGGAGGTGGTGGTGGTGGTGGTGGTAGGAGAGGGGGGGGGGTGAGATATTTAGAGATATATTCCTTCTGATATCTCATTAATTCCCACAAAACGAGCTTTATACAAGTGCGCCCCCTGTCGGCGCGTCCCAGGAGGAGCTCCTCCAGCTGGATCAGCTGGATCTAGCAGCAGCATCAGCATCAGCAGCAGCAGCAGCATCAGCATCAGCAGCAGCAGCCTGCTTTACATTGCAGGGCACACTCCAGCATACTCAATGTCACGGTATGTTGTCTAGTGCCACAGAAATACTTCTATTTATCCAAGGAGAAGTCGAGCTATTACGCGATACAGGAGCACGTATCTCCCATTTTAGCCGCAATCCACAAAACGGGACAGAGTGGCTCCCGTGGTCCTGTCAACAACTAGGCTGAGGGAAATGGATAGTATGGGACACAGGTTAACAAACGACTGGGTTGAGCTGTAGTTGTGTTCGATTTGCCTTGTTGCGTTTGTTTTTGGGGGGGATTTGTTGCATTTGGGTCGCTCAGAGTCACATTTTGGCTCTCGTGCGATCACAACGCGAGTTCTGAAGCACATCTCATGTATTTTAGACTGGATTCTCAAGAGGAAAGCCAGGCTACAGCTGAGACGTCTCCAAAATTCTTCCTTTTTTTATTTATTGGAAGTAAAAGCTGCATCATGGTGCAGGGTGTAGGAATGATGCACGACTTAAAATGTGCCCAAATAACCAACCCACGAATTCACAAGCTCTTTTCTTTCTCTCCATAATGGTCGATTTAAGTTCCTCCACCTCGTTTTTGCAGCGTATCCTCCATTCTCACGTGTGGCTGCACTTTGGATATGCGTAAAAACGCAGCGTCTCGCTTCCCTTTTCTCCTCGAAGGAGAGGTGACTGCGTCTAAGCGGGGCGAAATGGGAAAGCAAGCAAGCAAGAAAAAAAGGCAGAAATGCAGCGTTTACTCACAGCATCTCTCTTCCACAAAGCTCCGAAATTGTGGAGTGAGTGAGCATTGCAGCAGTCCCCCTCTCTCCTGACAGCCTGCACATATGCGAGGGTATCTCTCCAAACGACGGACGGATCCCTTAACTTAAGAGCCCAGGACGGAGCAGAAAATAACAACCATCACATTAATCCCATCGTTTGATTTTTTTATTATTATTATTATTATTGTTCAGGCTTCATCCATGACATCCATGAGCTCCTCGACCTCGCGTCCCTCCTGCACACAGAAACTGAGAAAAGGTGGATGAGTGAATCCGCAGAAGTGGAAAGAGGGAGAAACAGTGGAGGAGGGAGAGAGTGAGGGGTGAGAGAGGTGCAGAGAGAGAGAGAGAGAGAGAGAGAGAGAGTCAGCGAGAGTCCCTCTCTCCAGCTTCTTGACGAGCTGATGGGGGCTTCGTCAGTCCCTCGTCTTTATTAGGGTTAAAAATAAATAAATAAATAAATAAAAATTATATATATATATATATATATATATATATATATATATATATATATATATAATTTTTATTTATTAATTTATTTATTTATTAATAATAATAATATATATATATATATATATATATATATATATATATATATATATATATGTATATATAAACAATTGGATGGTTAAAAAGGTGTAAAGTCCAGTTAGCTAGCTTCAGGTATTAGTATATATATATTTTTTTCCATGTAAGTATGTAGACATCATCATATCAAAAATTATACTATTAAAAAAAAACATTGTTTATTGCTTAGAAAGGTGAATTAAATTGAAGAATCTCCAAGTTTTACACCAAATAATCGATAGCTAATATGGGCTACTGTGGTGTTTGGCGGTCTCAGAGGGACGTGGAATTCAGCTGAAACCCCTCTTGTTAACACTTTTTAGCCCTTTGTAGCCCTAATCACTGCTGCTTAAGGTCAGACACCCCAACCTCAATGTCCGTCTCCTCTACCGAGGACCCCATTGGTGTGGAAAACACTGTTAACCCCATATGCCTGAAGCTTAGGCTATTATTAGCCAGATCGTGATGGGATTTTTGGAGTTATCCAGGTGTAGCTAGCTAAAAATACTATATCACAATATGTAAAGACATTTTAATAAATTGACTAAATTGATTAATATCCAAAAAAGTGAAGTTTTCCACCCAAATGTTGGTAGCTAGGTAATATGCTAATATGGTCTAAGGGCCTTAACTGTTAGCTAATGGTTGTCAGTTGGGAAATTAGCTATTAGCTCCAAATGACTGAAGGTTGTCTTTAAATATTAAAAAGAAAAACAAGTTTATTATTGGTTTTCCACCAACTAGTCGATGGCTAATCTGCTAATATGGAATACTGTGGTGTTTGGCGGTTGACACCAACGCTTGACGCTCCAGCTTTAGCCACTGAAGGATCTCCTCAGGTCTCAGAGGGACGTGAAATTCAGCTGAAACCCCACATTTGAAGGCTTTTTAGCCTTTAGCCCAACCTCAATGTCCGTCTCCTCTACCGAGCAACATTTCAAACCCCATTGGTGTGGACAACACTGTTAGGCCCAAATGCCTGAAGCTTAGGCTATTATTAGCCAGATCGTGATGGGATGTCTTGAGTTATACAGGTGTAGCTAGGGCTGGGCAATATAGTACAAATACTATATCACGATATTTAAAGACATTTTTAAAGAAAATGGAAAAGTGAATTTTCGACCCAAATGTCAATGACCCAAATGCTGTACAAGTTAGTCAACTGGTGCAGCATTAGATGCATTTTCTGAGGATGGCCTAAGTCGCTGTCCACCTCACTAGCTTTCCACAGGTCCCCAAATGGGCATTTCAGCATTGCAATGGACTGGTCGAATCGAATGGTTGAATATTTTTGTTTAGTGGTTGGAAACCCCCCGGCCTGAGGAAGTGTTCCAGCATATTCTGGCCATAGTAAAATATGCGGCACATAGTAAAATAGACCCGAATGTAGGATCGATCAGCACTTGCTGTGAGCTGCTATGTTATGTGACACAGAGGGCCGTCGTTCTTGTTGGATGCGCTATGTTTTTTTCTGAGTTAGAGCTCAGGTTGGATAGACTGTCACTTATTATTATAATATAAGCACTGCACTTCTCAAATTCAATTATGTGTCTCTTTTGGTCACCCTTTGCTCTCATGAGGTGTCCAGGACCCTCCCAGCCCCAACTCAATCAGAACCCTGGTCCCAATGAGGGCTGGAAATAAGGGTTTCTGGTCTTGGAAAGTCCTGAACCTCCCAGCCTATATATGCAGAGAGCTGATTTAATTTTTCACAGCTTTATCTCCAACTCACCTGTCCCTGTCCCTGTCCCTGTCCCGGTCCCTGTCCCGGTCCCAGCGACACCTCATTGAGCTGACTGATGACTGATCCCATCATAAACACACATAGGCACCCACCCCTGTGCAGCACCGTTCAGAAACGAAGTGAACCGCACCAGCGTGCCGTCGGCAGCTCCCCAGTTGATCATTGACAGTGATTCCGGGGAGATGCGGAGATGCGGAGGTGTTACTGTCTCTGTCCTCATTAGCCATCAATTACATTTGGGAAATAATAAGACATCAGTGTTTTCTTGCTCTGGAGTAAAATGGGTTTGCCGGAATGACTTGCCAGCGTAGGCTGCACGTCATTGGCTACATGAATTTCCGTGTGAAACGACGGCAGAACGTGACTTACAGCGAGTTCCACAAAAGGAGCGTTCAAAACAAAGCCGTGACTCATTTCATGGTTCCCCGGTGATGTCACTAATCTGTGGGAGACGGTGCCGCCGTGTTGAGAAGCTGAACAGTGAAGATTTGAGGCTTATTACAGGCAAAGGAATTAGCCTAACAGTATTGGAAACCGAAGCCTGACCTCTCTTGTCCCTTATCTAGGCCGACACAGTGCAGGATGAACTCGTTATAGGACTGGGCTTCCATAGAAAATCTTTTTTACAGCTAATTTACAGATTTTACATAAGAAAGACATATCTGGCAACACTTTCCTGTCTCTGTGCTGCCCACCGCTGGCATTTCATCACATCCCAGTATCTCTTTCACTGTTGTACCATAATCTCATATCTGTAAAATGGCAGCTTTATAGCGGAGGCAAAAAATTCTCCAACTTTAAGAGGCCCTTATCCTGTATTTCCTGAATTTGACCATTTCTGCAGTTTTATGTCCCAGAAACAGCCATAACTCATTTTTTATGACCATTCGCCACCCGCTCCTTCCTCCTTAGAGTGAATTGGGCTGTTTTTGTGACTGTTTCTTTAAGACTTCTATCCAATATGCAAATGAGTCGCATTCCGATTGACTGCTCATCATTGTATTGCGCCGTATTTTAAAAAGCTGTTATTACAGTTATAGCTTCAGCATGGATTTGTGGGGCTAAACAGCTGTTGACACTATATGTCCAAATGTTTGCGGACACCCCTTCTAATGAATGCATTAGTTAGAGTAGCCAGGCATTTGGCATGGTGCCAATTGGTTGATGTTGGTGCCAACAAAAGCTGGATCAACACTTTTTTAATACCCTTTATTTGGGAAGAGGCGATGAATGAGCCGCTGTCCCAATACTTTTGTCCAAAAGTACCGGCTTTTGCTGGAAGCTGGTCTGTGATCATCAAGGTGGTTGTCAAGCTGGCCGCCCAGCTGGGTCTTGCTTGGTCATACTGGTCATCTAGCTTGGTCAGGCTGATCATGCTTGTAGACCAGCTAAACCAGCAAACTCAACCTAAGACATACCCTATGCTGGTCAAGAACTTAGCTGGCCAACCAGCTTGGTCTTGCTGGCTATGCTGGTCAATCAGGTGGGTCATACTGGTTATGTTGTTCGACCAGTTGATTCTTGCTTGGTCGTACTTGTCCACTAGCTTGGTCAGGCTGATCATGCTTGTAGACCAGCAAAACCTACACACCAAAAAACAGCCGGTCAGGAGTTTAGCTGGTCAACCATCTAAACCATCTTGACCAACCAGGCTGCATTTTTCCAGCAGGGATGTCAAGAATCGAGAACTTAGTGACGTTAAAAAAACAGCAAATTCAAGTCTGTGACCAAAAATATGGACTGATTTATGATTTCTGATTGATTTGATGAAAATTTTATATGATATAATTGAATTCTGGAGCTCTTCTATTGGTCCGTTCGTCATGAAACATTTACATACAGCTGTGACAAAATAAACATCTGTTCTTCCCATCCTTTTTGCCTTATTCCCCATGGCTCTCGTACACCACGGGTCCCGTTTCGAAAAACAATTCAGACAATCGCTCAAGCTCAATCCAGAAACCTCGCTTAGCCCCCCGGGGGTCTTGTATTCTATCCCTATATTATGTGCTGTGGTGCGGGGTATAATGTCATGAGTGAACGCTGTGGAGCAGTGTCGTGTCTGCAGTGTAATGGAAAGTGAGTGGCCTCGCCAAGGCGAACAGGAAAACGCATTCACAGCAAGACCAGGGTAAGGCCATGACGCTCCTCCAGAGCACATACATGCATCGCTTATATGGTAATGTGTCGGCCGGCTTCGGGTGTAGGCCTTACGCAATGCAAAATGAGGGACAACACCAGAGAGAGAAGGTAAGTATCAGTAGACCTGCTGATTTGGATAAGCAGTGATATTAATACACTGAAAAAGCTGCAATGCAAGCAGATGTAGATGCAGACATCCATACAGGAGCATGAAGACATGCCATTTACAGCCAAGGGAAACATCTCCAGGACAATTCCTGAGAATATTCATTTATTTTGATCAATTTCGGTTAATCGATTTCTGCTGGGCAAATGGAGACACACGCCGCTTGGGTGGTCGATAAAGAGCCAGAGTATTGCGCAATATCCCTCCCCCCACCTATGGAATGATGAAGCATCTGGTGCTGAGGCGGTGGTATGGGGGGCCCCAAATGAAAATCCACTCAGGGCCCCATAAAGGCTTGGGTCGGCCCTGGAAGCCGGCCGTTCACCTTGTGCAAGCATCGACATTGGAAGAAATTCACAATTGTGAGAGACGAGAGAGCACAAGTATGCAAAATAATAAGTAGCACAACAGTCGCAAAGCAAACAGACACCCCGATCAGCCATAACATTAGTACCAGGTGAAGGTCATCTGTCAAGAGGGTGGGATCTACATATTAGGCAGCGAGGGAACAGTCAGGTCTTGAAGGTGATGTGTTGGAAGCATGGAAAATGGGCCAGAGCCTTCTGGGCCTTCTGGGTTCTGGCGTTGGTGTTGATGTCAGTTCCTGAAGGTGACAGAAAAGGAAAAGCCACTTTGACAAAATGTGCCAAATTGTGATGGCTAGATGTCTGGAGGGTCAGAACATCATCAAAACATCAGGCAGGTCTTGTGGGGTGTTCTTTGTACGCAGTGGTCCAAGAAAGGACAACAGTGAACCAGCCCCTTAAGGTTCATTGACGCGATCCATGGAGGCCCCACCTCACAAAGGATCCCATGGACCCAAGACCTCTAAAAGTGTCCTGTGGTCTCTGGCAGCAGCAGATCCTTCAAGTTGCGAGGTAGGGGCACCATGGATTGGACCATGGTTTGTCCAGCACATCCCACATCTGCTCAAATGGATTCATATTTGGGGGCTGGTGGTTCCTCAAACCATTCCAGACCCATTCTGCAGTGTAGGACGCATCACCTCCAAGAACTGACTGTTCGCTGGGCTGCATAATATGTAGATCCCACCCCTTGATGATCCCACCTGTTAATGTTCACTTCAGCTGCCAGTGGTTTCAATGGCATGATAACCAACACATCCTCATGAAGTCTGCTGAGATGATGAAGCTCTTCCTAGGCCAAATAGGAGGTCACTTCAGGTCTTCATGCCCCTGCAAGTCCAGAAATGCTCAACTGCAGTCATCCCTTCATTTGAATTTCAGTAGTAGAGAACTTTCTATGCTTTGTTTACAAATGTGAAATAACCCCATCACGGCTCCGGGGCGTCAGCAGAGCGCCGTGAGAAGAATCCATAAGTGCTCTCTCTTCACTAAGACCACCGAGTGGCAGTACTCACTCACTCAGGCCCTCACGAACAGAGGTGCTGAACGGAACAGCGGCTTAGCTAATGCTCACATGCAGACCATACACACGGGCTGTACCGTATGTACTATAAGGACAAAAGTATTGGGACATCTGCTTAAAGCCAAGTTCATCCGAGCTCTTCGGGTCTGGAGGTGGAAGAATGAAGCACATGCTGCAAAAAGATCACCCGGCCTACAGCATGGCCTGGTGATGCTCTGGGATTGCTGGAAACCTTAGGTGTCACCAAAACACAGGGGGTTGTGGGTTGTGATGTGGGACCTCAATGGATGGACTTGTTTGTCCTGCACATCCCAAACGAATTGAGATCTGGGGATTTTGAAGGCCAAGTCAGCATCTTGAACTCTTTGTTTGTCATTCCTTAAACCACTTCAGATCAATTCCTGCAGTGTGGCAAGACGTACACAGTGACCAGTAATCAGCATAACATCTCAATGGGTCAAAAGGTCCCGACACACTGACCAATAGAAACGATCTACTTCTATAAAGTTGCTTTTCTGGACACACGGCTTTCTTTTTTCGTTCTGATAGCTCAAATAGTAGAAGCAGAAAACTTACTCAGGCCAAATTGTAGGTATGAGTAGGTATGAGTGTGTGATTCAATGAGGGTGTAGGCTGCTGTGGGGCAGTGGTGGCTCAGCGGTTAGAGCGCCGGGTTATCGATAACAGGGTTGTGGGTTCGATTCCCGGGCTTCGATTCCCACTGTTGGGCCCTTGAGCAAGGCCTTTTAAGCCTTTACCCTCTCTGCTGCCCACCGCTCTGGGTGTGTGTGAGTGTTCACTACCACAGATGGGTTAAATGCAGAGGTGGACTGGAGCCCTGTCATGGGGGAATTCTTGCCATGTGCCCAGTGTTTGGCTAGGCTGGGACTAGTAGGTAGTTTTTTTTTTTTATGTATCTATTTATATGAATATTATTATTTATGAATTTCCTTATTACTGTACTGTGTGTATGCAGTTTATATCTTTCTTGATGCTGGGACTAGTAGGTAGTTGTTTTTTTTTATGTATCTATTTATATGAATATTATTATTTATTAATTTCCTTATTACTGTACTGTGTGTATGCAGTTTATATCTTTCTTGATGCTGGGACTAGTAGGTAGTTGTTTTTTTTTATGTATCTATTTATATGAATATTATTATTTATTAATTTCCTTATTACTGTACTGTGTGTATGCAGTTTATATCTTTCTTGATGCTGGGACTAGTAGGTAGTTGTTATATATATATATATATATATATTATATATATATATATATATATATATATATATATATATATTTATATGAATATTATTATTTATTAATTTCCTTATTACTGTACTGTGTGTATGCAGTTTATATCTTTCTTGATGCTGGGACTAGTAGGTAGTTGTTATATATATATATATGAATATTATTATTTATTAATTTCCTTATTAAACTTTCTTAATCTTACTCACTTTTTTAGGGAGGGTAAGCGGGAGGGTGTAAGAGTCCTATATTGATTTAAATTAAATTATTTGACAGACTTTCTCTTTTTCTTCAGTTGTGTGTTTAATTAAAAAAGGTTTGATGGTTTAATTAAAGAATATGAAGGCTTTTAATGGGGGTGTCCTCATTTTATTTACTTGACTGTGGCCAGCAGGAGAGCGACCCTGGAGCTGGTGACACTGAGCCCCGCCTTCTTAATCCCAGCCAGGCTGCTCGGAGGGAGTCGTGTAGGGAACTTCCAGCCATAAAGGCACTGCTGAGACCGAGGCACTGCGGCTTTTCTGCGTTATAAAAGCTTCAGGTGAGTAAAAATTCAGTGGCTAAATTCCCCATCAGCAGGGACTCAGCAGCTCATCTCGGTCTGCTGGCTTTGTTTTGTGGGCTAACTCCACTTCAGTGCTGGGCTAACTCCCACTGATTCCTTTGTACTGCAATTTCGGTGTTTAAAGCCTGTCTATAACGAACAGCTCCTGATTATTCACTGGGCACCTTTTGCTAAGACTGCTTTTTGTGCCCCAGCCTGACACATGGCTTTAGCGTGGTGTAGCTGGAGCTGCTAGATAGCTACACGCGCACAGCGTGGGGTTAGTTCATGTATCTAGCTACAGTGGCTATTTATTTGAAGGTTGGGCATGCTTATTATAATATATTTTTATAATATAACATACATAAACAAGTAGTTAATAACCTGGTGGGTTACTTAGCTAGCATTTGTGGAGGGGTTCTGCAGTCTTGGCCTTGGGTTTGCAGAGAACCTGCGCCAGCATTCCGGCTTGGCTAGCTGGAAGCGGTCCAGAAAGTAGAAATCCGCCCCGGGTTTTAGCCCCAGCTGTGTGGCCTGGCTCCGTGCATGCAGTCCGAAGGAAAACCTGGGGCGGAATGTGACTTTCTGGACCTGGAGTTTCACCGTGCCCGTTCTCTAAGCTTCCCGTAACTTTGCATGGCGTGCTTTGTGGTCCATTAGACGGTTCAGCAGCAGCAGCAGCAGCAGCAGCAGCTGATCAGCCCGTAAAGGATCAGGAGCCGGCGTCAGCCCGCGGCCCCCGCTGAGTGAGAACCAGCTGGCTAGTTAGCTTAGCTTAGCTTAGCTCGTAGCTACTTCATTCAATCAGCTTAAACTGATATTTTTAACTTTCCAAACTTTAGGTTTATTACGAAGCCTCTAAAGTGCAACAATAATAATAATTAGAGACATAAACTGTTTCTTCAGTTAAAAGCGAACAACATTTAGGGAACGATTTATTAAATTAAGGCTAGAATTAATTAGTTAATTAATTTGAGGGAACGAGTTAATTAATTTGAGGGAACGAGTTAATTAATTTGAGGGAACGAGTTATTAAACTGAGGAAACTGGGGAGGTTGAGGGGATTATTTAGTATAATAATTGAACAAATTGTTAAATCGGGGTTATGATTGAGCTAATTAACTGAGGAAATTAATTAACTGAGGAAATTAATTAACTGAGGGAACGAGTTACTGTTTTGAGGAAATGTTTTGTAAAATTGAGTTAATTTCATTTAAGTAAAGTATTGATTGAATAGAGAGGATTATTTAGTTAATTTCGAGAATTATTTAGTCAATTGAACAAATTGTTAAATTAGGGTCATGATTGAGCTAAAACTGAGGAAATAAATTAATAAGCTGAGGGAACAAATTATTGTTTTGAGAGAATGTGTTAAATTGAGTTTGTTATTAATTTGAGGGAATCTTGTATTAAATTTTATTAAACAAATTGTTAAATTAAGGGATTGATTTAGTAGATTGATTGACCAAATTGTCAAATTTAGGGAATACATTATTAAACTAAATTGATTGATTTGAGGAAATCGTTTTTAAACAGAGGGAACGGATTAAGATTAAAATTTATTCATTTAGTAAATGAATTGAACAAATTGTAAACCGAGGAAATTGTTTGTTAAGCTGAGGAAATGATTTATCCATTTGAAGGATTGTTTTAGTTAAGTAATTGAACAAATTGTTAAACTGTGGGAATAAATTATTAAACCGAGGGTAGGGGTTGTTAAGATGAGGAAATTATTAATTAAATTGAAGGAGTGGTGTGTGTGTGTTTATGTATGTGTGTATATAATTTTTTATATATTCATTTTTTCATATAAAATTTGTTTCTGCCTTGATATTTTAGGGGCACAGTAATGGATGGGCGATATGGTTAAAATACATATATTTTTGAGATACACATGATTGCTGGCAAGATGCATCAATAGCATCATATCTTAAATTCTACTGTTCATCCAATGAAACCAGACTAATTACACTGTGCGTTATGAAACCATGTGAACCAGATAACTGAAGCCTATACTAGCTCTATAAATGAACATTTCCCCCAGATGTTCCCATGGAAGCAAGAATCAAATGCAAACCTCAGGTTCTTTAAAAAAAAATACTTGGCTTCTCATCACCTTCTTGACCCTCTTCCGCTTATAAAATGCTAGCAGTCACGGCGGTAGTGTCCAAGCCTGGTCCTGGTGCTCTGCCACCATGCAGAGCTGAGCTCTGACCCAATGGATCACACCTGGTCCAGGTAATAAAGGCTTACAGGTGCTTCAGAATATTTTATGAGTGTGCTGGAGCTGTTAAAACTATATATATATATATATATATATATATATATATATATATATATATATATAGATATATAGATAGATAGATAGATAGATACTTGGAGTGTATTGACTCTCATCCCCCAATTTGAAGCAGTGCCAGATACTGGTTTCTCGGTTTGGTCTTCTCATGGTATTTTTATAAAGTATAAACTTTTATTCAGATTATTATTATTATTATTATTATTAATATATCTAATCAGAGTAGAGCTGGGAGGGAGTGCTGGAGTAATCATTCTGGTCTTGATTGGTGCTGGATGTATGGTTCTCAAACAATGCCTTTGCATTAGATATAATCTAATAAGACGCCTGTTCTTCACAGTACATTGTTCAATTTCCACCATGAACACTCGTCTCGTCCTTTTGCGTTGTGAATTTTCAATGTTTTCAGTGATGCGTTGTCGCATCCCTCCAGCCGATCGACTGCAACAAACAGTATTGGGGATAAAAATGCTTCAATACTTCAAACTGAAATATTAATCATTAATTATTTCACAGTTCTCTCATTGATCTGCCACATTAAATAAGTATGGTTTATCTCCGTGACCATGAGCATGAGAATGTCCCTGCAGTATGGCTCTCCTCTATTAGGTTATAGATCCTTGCAGTATTTCCAGGTATGTTTAATTGGTTTAGCCTCTGATGTTTGCATGTTTTATGAGTCTTTTATAAGTCTTGAAGTGGTTAGTGGTCATGAAACCTGGCTTTTTTTGAATGTATGTTTCCCCAACTTCAGCTGACGGCCCACTGTGTCCCAAAATATTGAATAAAAGAAAGGAAGCAAAGCTCCAACAATTCATATTTTGTCTGACCTTGCAGGCATGAAAAGGAGGAGACCCAACGATGAACCGTTGGAATCTGGCGCACCCCCTGCAGCTCTGACGCTCTCCAAAGCTGAGGTAAAGTTGGTCATGAATGACTGAAGTTTGACTGTAGTCTGGCTTCTGAAAGATGTGGAAAGAGAGGATTAGGTTTAGCACTGCTTCTACTACAGAGGGCTTCCAGAGAGGGTAGCGTCTAGCTGGATCTGCTGCACTATGAGCTTGAACAATTGCTCCCTTTGCCTTTTATATGTACATCTGAGATCTGACCTTGGCCTAGATTTCCCAATACCCTTATAAATCCAGCCAGAAACTGCACAGGCTGAGATTGTCCATTGACACAGATCCTGGACATCTGGTATGAAGCCTTCTTAGAAGTTACGCCAGAGAGGAAGCGTCTGTCTGCAAAATATCATCCGACCTCTGGGTGTTTAGTCGATGGATGCACTTGTGCCACGTTCCATATAATGTAATTTCGTGTGTGTGCATGTCTGCCTGTGATCACAGGTTCGAAGGATGGTCTCCCAGGAGGTGCATGCCGCTGTCGAGAAGAGTGACAAGATGATGATGGCTCTGATGGAGAGAATTCAGGAGATCGATAGTGAGCCTAAATATGATGCAAGGATCAGGAAACTTGGGGTATGTGAAAGACGAAGAATGAATGAATGAATGAACTAGTGCCCTGGCAAATGACCGATTTACGTCCACGCGTACGTTGCTCAGTAGCTGCTGTTGCGACGGTGGACAAGCTTCACAGAAGGCTGACCCACATCCCTTTTTAATTTGAGGAGGAGTTGTAATTTGTGAGTTTTTTGTTATCTGATTTGCCAGATTTACAGTTTAGTTTTGGCAAGCTCGTCCGACCTCCCTGAATGCGGACAGGTCTTTTCTTCACGGTCTGTCATTACTGGTCTGTGTTGCTTCATGGCGTTCTCACCTCTGACTGCGCGCTGTCCTTTTGCACGTTGCTTTTTCCAGGCACACGTCAAGAAGGTCAAGCGAAGAGGAGACTCTGCTTTTGCTTTTATACGGAAAGAGTTGCGGCAGAACAAGGTACGGTCCCCTAGGATGCCACCAGTGGTGAGGATGCAAAAGTTTGCTGTAATGTCCAAAAGTTTGCAGACACCCTTTCTAATGGATGCGTTCAGCTACTTTACGTTGCTGGCACAGAAATGCCAGACCCCACACAGCTGGTCTCGTTTCTGTAGAGAAGTACTGCCAATAGAATAGGTACGCTCGGGAGCAGATGAGCAGGAACCTTTTGGCACCATGTGTAATGCCAGGCGTGAGCTAGAGGGGTATAAAGCAACCCAGTATTGAGCTGTGGGGCAGTGGAGTACTGTGTTCTCTGGAGGGAAGGTTCTCCACTCAGTATTTGGAGGATGAGATTGGGGTGGTGCAATGCGCCAAAATCTAGTAGAAAGCCTTTCTTGGACAGTAGAGATGGTTACCCCAACAAAAGCAGGATTGTAGAAGGACAATTCGCACTGTTCTCATTTGTCTTGACGAATCTACCAGAGGCAGAGGGTATTGGCCCAGTATTGCTTATTTTACTCCTGTATATTTTACTCCATGACCCATTGAATTATTAATTTCTGGTAAAATCTAGTAAAAAATCCTGTATCTTTTTATATAGAAGAAAACTAATTGCATTGCCTTTTTTTTCTGCCTAGTATTGCGCCAACCTAGTCCCAATACTTTTGTCCACAAGGCTGTAGATATCAAGCTAACCTTTAGCTTAGACCACATAAGATGTTTTCATGCATAGTTTATTCTCAGGCTTATTCTGGGATCTCTGTCAAGAGTTAAAATCTTGATTTGACTAATTTTGGTTTGTCTGTGTTACAGCAGCAGTCCCCACAGATCCTCATGTCTGTAGCGGAGATGGGAAACCTCAGGTAGAGTATACAAACAGGAAGGTTAACAGCCAAGCAAGGGTGTCTAATGGATTGAGGATTGAGGGTGCAGTGACCTGAAGGTGGTGAATTAACCGCCACCAAGACCAGAGGATCGCTAGTTCCAATCGTGGTCATGCTGCTAAACCTAACCTTAAAAGGCTAGGGTTAAGGTTAGAGTGAGATGTAGGTGCAGGGTTGCATTCAAGAGTCAGTCTTTTACATTTACTTAAAGTTTGGTTGTATTTAATACATATTCGGTTAATATTTATCAATCGGTTGATGATAAATATCTCCTCCAGTCACTTTAACCTATATTACACCACACATTTGAGATTTCATGGTTCTCTGAATCCTTCCTATGTTGCATTATTGTGGGACCAGAGATTTACACCCCTACACCCCTACGGACAGGTAACAAGTGCAGCATGCAGTTCATCTTTAAATAAATAAACATAGATATTTAATAATGCTGTCTAATACTTTCTAATAACAGTTACTCTAATCTCTGGAACACAATTGCTTCCCTTTTTATGATGGCACCGATATAGCCATCCCGTGAGCCGAGCCAAGCCCTCCGCTGGCACCTTCAGTTTGCTGGCTTGCTGCATTATCTGTGAGCTGTGTTGATTCAGCAGTGCCTCTGGCCTGCAGGCCTGGCTTCTGCAGCTCTTAAACCAGGCTCTGAGGTCAGAGCAAGACGCAAGACTTGTTCGTTCAGTCCGATGCGTTGCTTGTTTTCTGCCTGGTTCAGTCAGTTTACTTCAATGAAAAGGTGTTGATTGGCTTTTTTTTGTTTGTTTGTTTTTTTCCAGGCGCTGCACGCCTGCTACAAGAAGCCGATTATAGCACAATCTGTTAATTATAACCACCTGTTTAACAGCAGCGTCCGCTTTTGGAAACGAGCGAGTGCTTGATTTAGCATTGAAGCGACTCCAGGAACAGGCGTGAGGTGTAATGCTGAGATGGTAGGATTTGCGATGTTCTGAGATACATAGACTTCATAAATAAATAATCAGTCTAATCAGACAGTCGTGTGCCAGCAGTGCTGTAAAGATGTGGACCGGCAGCTGCAGGTTAAGTTTACATCAACCATCAGAATGGAGAGAAACCGTGATCTCTGCTTCTGAGCACAGCATGATTGTTGGTGTCAGAAGGGCTGGATTGAGTATTCCTGGAACTGCTGATCTCCTGGGATCTTCAGTTCTGCAGACAGATACGTCTAGTGAATGGTGAGACAGGTTGGAGCTGACCAAAGCTCACAGATACAACTATGGTGAGCAGAAAAGCATCTCGGACAGGTCCGGTCCTGAGAAGGATGGGCCAGAACAGGAGAAGTCCATATTGAGTATCACTTCTTTCAGCCTAGAACTGAAAGCTGAGGCTACAGTGGCTCAGCACAGGCTCACCAACACTGGACAGTTGGAGACTGGACAAGCCTGGTAGCCTGGTCTGATGAATCTGGAAGGTAGGGTTAGAACTTAGCACCAACAGCATGCCCGTAAAGCTGTCCGGCCTTGTGTTAACGGTCCGGGCTGGTGTAGGTGGTGGTGTAATGGCGTGGGAAATGCTTTCCTGGCAAATCGGTCATTTGATTGTGTGTTGCAGACCATTTGCACCCTTTCATGACCACAATTTACATGTCCCCATCTTCTAACGGCTACTTCCAGCACAATGAGGAAGCATAAGTGCTCTCAGACTGGCTTCGTGAGCATGACCGTTCAGAGTCTTCTGTTCTTCAGTGGTTCTTCCCAGTGATCAGATCTACTGAATCCTGTAGAACACCTTTGGGATGTGGTAGCTCAGGAGATTCTCTGCATGAAGGTGCTCCTGAAACATCTGCAGAACGTGTCAACTTGGACCAGAATCTGAAAGAGTTGTTTTCAATGTCTTGTTTAACCAGAGCCGTAAAGGACTGAAGCAGTTTGGAGAGTAAAGGAAGGCCCTAGACAGTATTGGTGTAGTGTTCTTAATGAAATGCTTAGTAAACTTGAATGTATGCCAGGAAGAAGCAAATGCAAGTGGGTTTTCAATGGAGACTGTAGAGCAGAAGAGGCAGAAGAGTGCCACCTGGAGGCCATGTGGTAGATTTCTCTTTTTATGAAATCCCTCAGTGCCTGAGAAGACACTCATTGTTGTCGGATGTTCGGTGTACCTTTTAATATATACAGTGTGAAAGATGGTTGAGTTATGCTTCATGCAAACATGCATGAAATTCTGTTATGGTACATTTTTTTTTTTCTGAACAAGTTTACATTTTTGGCTGCTTTTTCACACAGTTCTGCCAACGGAGGATGTTCTGGTGGCAGCACGTCGGCATCAGCAGGTGTGTTGATAACTCCGGTGGCCTGCATTACAGCTGCCAGCTGGCATGTTACAGCTGTCAGTGCGAACTTTGC
This sequence comes from Salminus brasiliensis, assembly GCF_030463535.1. Taxonomy (NCBI): domain Eukaryota; kingdom Metazoa; phylum Chordata; class Actinopteri; order Characiformes; family Bryconidae; genus Salminus; species Salminus brasiliensis. The sequence goes on along the minus strand of NC_132889.1, from coordinate 4,157,771 downwards.
GTTGACCCTGTCGTGGCGTGTGATTTATTCCTCTCTCTTTTGCGATAGAGATTGACTGCGAGGGAGAAGCCGTGAGAAAACCTAAAGAAGGCTTCTGGCAGAGACTGGTATCTGTCTATCCACATGTCTCTTTATTGTTTTCCCTGTCTTTTTATATAAGAAATGAGATGCGCTCAGCTTTTTGTTTTCTGACAGTTTGTGTCCTTGACTCTTTTTTTTTTTTCTTATTATTATTATTACAGCGGTCCAAGAAAGAGATTGTTGATCTGACGGATGAGGGTGAAGGTAAAGGAGAGGAACCACCCCTAGCTCCACCACCTCCATTATTGCTGATTGACATTTTTTTCTCTTAATTTATTTGCAAGTCTGTTGCAGTTGCTGTAACATGACTGTGTCTGTGCTTTCTGGTGCAGTTTGCAGACAAAATGGTGAAAGGCATAGTGATTCCCCCCTCATGGTTCAACTACCAATGCTGGTATTGTTTTCTTCTCTATATTTTTAAATTTATATTATTATTAATAATAATAATAATAATAAAAATCATGTTTGTTTTTTGGTTGGTCTTTCCCACGTCCTTGCAGAAACAAGAGGATCTAACTCCAACTGGTACTACACTCATACTTACTTTTTTTCCCATAGAATTGTTACTAAATTAAACTTAAATTAAACTAAATTAACTTATATTATTGGCATTATTAGTGTTACATGGCTTTTTAGTGTCTTATGATTCTAGTTATTTATAAATTAAAGCTAAAATTAAGACTTTTTTTTTTTTTTTCATTTTTAGGAATGATTTTAAATGTAGTATTTGAGTCTTTGTTTAGAAATGACTTAATTTAGTATTATTTTTGTTTAAATTCTTGTGATTTTTTTAAATTACTTAATGTAGTATTTGTCTTAAGTTGTCTAGTCATTTATAACCATTTAAGTAGGAGTTATTTAATGTATTCAACATTTTAGGGTTTGTTGTTGACTGTGTTTAATTGCATAATAATTACCCCGGCAGAAATTGTTAATCTCTATTCGGTGCTGTTAAAAAAAGCACTAGTCGTTTCACCGGGGGGGGGGGGGGGGTTGATTTTTATTAATTAATTGAATGTGCATAATGCCAGCTTAACCCTTTCTCTTGTACTCTTAGAGCAGTCAAAGAGTTCATGTCCGGTTCCACACGAGAACAAGAAGTCTTCAGTGGAAGAAGCTCGGGTAAGCGCTTCGCTCCGGTGGTACTTCCTGTGCCCCATTGGTTTGAATTAATGAAGTAAACGGTTAGCTGAGTGATACGTGATTTATAGATAGTTTTTTTATATTTTCACGCCCATATTCACATAATTTACAGCTATGTGTAAGACAGTTTTTACTGTAGAAGCTCCAAATGTAGGTAAACATTAATCCAGTGAGAATAAACAGGAAGTTCTCGTTCTGGAGCCAGCACAGCATATATATAATATATTAAAAAATATATATATATATATATATATATAAGTGCAGAAAAGTCTCCAACGCAGAGCTTCAGACCTCCAAAACGTAGCTCCTGGAGCTATAATGTATGGGTGTCCCAATACTTTTGTCCATATAGAGAGGTGGGGTGTCTACACAAGCAAGTGTCCAGAGGTATTTAAACATTGTCTTGTGTATTCAACAGGCTGCCCTGCAGTCCAGACTTCCTGCTTTCCCAGACACTCCGTTTCCCCATCAGCTTCCCGTCGTGGCCGCCACCAAAAACTTGCCCCAGAAGCCTGTGGTGAAAGTGGCGCGCATTGACAACCCGCAAGGCATAGCCCTGCTGTGGAACGTGGAAGAGGAGGACCCCCATGCTCCAGACATGGAGTCCTATTACATTTACGTAATCCAGGAGTACCAAGATGGCACTTTTTCCAAGTGGAAAACCATGGGTGTGATCAAAGCGATGACTCTGCCCATGGCCTGCAGGGTCTCAGATCGATCGGGAGGCAAAACTCTGCACTTCATCATCATAGGGAAGGATATCTATGGCCGCTACGGACCGTACAGCGACGTACAGACTGTTTCCTGCAGCAAAACATGATTTCCTCATCCGCTCTCTCAAATCCTGGACACAAGCCTCCAATCCTGGAAACACTCCTCGCTGTGTCACGCACCGCCTTGACCGCCTGTGGCTTTCTGCGCCAAGCATGGCAGCGCTGTTCACAATAAAGGCACGTCGGGGGAAGTTTCATGAGTGTTCCGAAGTTTGAAGTCAGCTCAAATGTTCAAGGACAGGTTTCAAAGCTGAGACTACTGTTAAGAGTATTTTCAGGAAATGGTTTTATACAGCAATCTCAGGTAAAACATGTTTAACGATACAATAAAATCTAGTAATCCTTTACTTTCTCAGATTTGGACCCCTGTAGTCCAGTTTGTACAGTTTGTGGCAAAATGTAAATGCCTACAGTTCCACCCTTGTGCTGATGGAAGCTTGCACATGGACCAAACAGGTCAACTTTAGATTAGATCCAGAGTTAAGGATGGGTCTAGAACAGTAACAGAGTTGAAGTTTAATGTAAAATACATTTAATTGACATTAAGAAAACAACACATTTCAGCCCTTCAGTTGGGGGTCAGTCACTGGAAACACAAGCTACGGAACAGACCTTTTAGATAGCAGACAAGCGAAAACAACAAATATCCAAACAAAAAGCTGCCCTTGTGGTTTCATTCCAATTTGAAAGCCTTCAGTAAGATCCAACATCATTATAATTTGCAAAAGGGATGGGGAGGGGGGGATAGAAGCAGGAAGAAAACTCAAGCTGGTAGAAATAATACTTTATCACAAAACAAATATTAAGTGATGCGTTTAGTCAGAATAAATACAGCTCAATTGAACTTTTCAAAGATATCCTAAACCGATTGTCGATGCTACCTTAAATACAAAGAGCTAACTCTGACAAAACTTTGTAAAAATTGAGATTTGGTCTCTTTCTTCTAACCATTTTCAGAACTAAAATCCCATAGTAAGCTAATTCAGAGCTTTTATTTCAATGCCTAATGGCTTACAGTTGCTGTTCCTTCCAATATCAATGGTTAGCTAAATCTAGGTAAGATGCAACATGCAGTATATCTAAGGAACTGGCTAAAGTACTTATCCAGACTTTCACAATAAGGCACAATAAACACATCCTGCCACGTTGATTTGTTCAGCTTCAAGTATGATGTGGTGCTTAGCAACTTGGCAACACAGTTGAATCTGATTGATTGATTCGTTTTCTGCCTTTGTTTTCCATTAAAATCTACACACACACACACACAAACACACACACAAGGCTGACTTGTAAGTAACTGGGCCCAACTGCAGTAAGCAATGTGCACGGTCAAGTATCGCCAAGCCAATTTCACCCCATATATGTATGTATGTATATAATCTCCCCGAACAAGAAACTTGTCGTCTCGTGTGTTCAAGGTAATAATAACTACAGGCTCAGGCTGCAACAAGGATGATCAAGCTCTAAAGGCCTGCAGGGTGTGCGATAGGACTCATACTTTGAGAATAGTACAGTACAGTGCAGTGAATGTCTTGTTGGATGTGTGGAAAAATGGGTCACAAAACTGATGTTGACTGCAATTGAGTGTGGCCAAAGAAAGCATACGGTCATCTTGGTCTACCAGCAGTGGCAGAAATCCCAGCCTACAGGAAATTCTCATCAGTATTGTGGCCGAACTGACGGCCAAGCACCACTGCGGACCATCAACATATGGAGCAGAGTGGCACGCAAGAGGCCTTTGCTTTCTGCTTAAGATTGATGAGAATGAGGAGAATTTCCTGTAGACTGGGATTTCTGCCACTGCTGGGAGACTTGTTTATCTGTACGCTTTTATACACCTGCAGATTCAGCTGCTTCCTTCACACTATGGTCTTTGGTCACGCCCAAATGCAATCACTCCCTTTAGCCAATCATTAATATATGCTTGGCAACCCATTTCCACACATCCAACAAGACCTTCACTGCACTGTACTCTTCTCAAAGTATTCTTAGAGTATGAGTCCTGTCACACACTCATACTATGAGAAGAGTACAGTGCAGTGAAGGTCTTGTTGGATGTGCTGTCACACACCCCACAGGTATTTAGAGCCTGAAGCAGGAGCCTGCAGTTACTACCACCTTAAACACGCAAGATGATGCGAAGCTCATCTATATATTTTCCTTTATGAAGAAGTCGAGCCTATATAGTGGTTTCATGTGAATGGTTTAGTAACACTTTTTTTTGTTTGTTTTGTTTTATGAACTGAGGCTACATTGAACTTTCATAAGCCTTTCATGAAGTAAATGTGACTTTTGAAAGGTTTCAGTTGTTATTAGGGTTACTTTTGTACGCCAACATAAACGTTTATGTAGGTTTGTGATGAAAGGCTTATGTAGACGTTATGTAGCCTTATGAACGCTGCCCTTCTCTACACGTGTTACGATGTTTTCTATCATGCCCCGCCCCTTTTTTTCAAGTTTGTAAAATTCTATCAAATTCCCAACAAACACAACAGTTTTCAATGCTTTACACAAAAAGGTAAAAAGTCTATGTATTACACCGATTTAAAGAAAAGTAAAACTACGTTAGTTTCCAGTATGCTACGGTTAATGTTCCACTTTTTTATTTTATGTATTTATTTCAATTTAATTTTTCCACAATATTACATCGACATTTTTTTAAACTACACATTTAACAAAAAAAAAATATTTACAAAATAAATTCTCTTGGCTAAGGCTGTAGCTGGTGGCAGCTGGTGAGGTGGGCTGTTGTGAACGTCCTCTACTTGCGCTTCCTCAGCACTAGATACATCATGCCGCTGATGAGGGTCATGGGGAACGCCACCCAGGCTACAACAAAAGAGTAGCCATATTCACCCGTCTGCACATCCTTGGGCTGGAAGCTCGTCCGCTCAGCTGTGTAGATGGATGCGCCGATCATCACGCACAGGGCTGCACAGATAGAGAGAGTCCGATACAGGTTAGATCTGTACGATGCAGACGAACCCACTTTGAAAATATATCTCTATGATGGAAAAATGGCGATTCAACCGAAGCAGCTTTAAAATGTGAATTTATGATCTATTCTATAAAGTATACGCTGTGGGTGGATTTTTTTTGTTTGTTTTTTTTTCCTTTGGCTGAAATAAATGTTTTCAAATGTAAAATTATGGTTTTGTTTTTTGTACGTGTGTGTGTGTGTGTGTGTGTGTGTGTATATATATATATATATATGTCTAAAATCACATTAATAAATATATACATTAGTTTAAAAATGTATGTATACATATTTGAGTTAATATATATGTATAAGACATTTTGTAACTTCTTTTATATAAATTAATAAATGAAGCATGGTATATATATGTGTATAAATATCAAATACATCATTTGTAACTTTTATATATATTATACATGTATTTCTTAAAAATACACAATTATAAAATATAAATACATATAAAATTACATGATATATATATATACATGTAATGTTATGTAAGTATATATTAAATCATATACATAATTTAACAATGTATTTATTAATGTATGTGTATATATATATATATATATATATATATATATATATATATATATATATTAATAAATACATATATATAATAATTACAAATTATGTATGATATATATAATATGACGGCTCGTAGAAGACTGCACTATAAAAGTGAAGCACCGTGTGGGTAGATGTAGATACAGTAAGCTTTAAGGAAAACTATCTAGAGTTTTGAAAGTCAGCTGTCTAAGGCCAATAAGAATCACTCCCCCTGAGCCAAAGTCAGGTAAGGTCTTTGGTTTCTACAACAGAGACAAGTGAGACGAACACACAGCCTCTCCTGGAGCGATTAAGATTAAAATTTAAGGTGGTCAGATGGTCAATATTACAACAACCCAAGCGACACTCTGAGAGCTAAGATCTAACATCTGCCCTGGGAGTCTACCCTGGACCTGAGCAGGCAAGCCACTACTTCTCAAGTCTCTTATAAATCAGCATGTCCCCATCTACCCCCAACTGCATCCCCTAATCACTGCACCTCCCACCTGCTCGTCATACCTATCCCACCCACACTAACACTCAGCAGAGGCCACACAGGGTCACTACATTAGTTGGTCAGTTTGATCTCAAGCACCTACGGCTTCGTGAGTAGTTTGTCAGGAAAGCGTCACGAGTGCTCCACCCAATACAGTTGGGATGAATTGGGGATGAGGTAGGGTGGTGATCATCCAACATCCTGACCTCACTTATGCTCGCCGCTGACCTCCCACTCACCAACCCACCCAAATACTATCTGCTCTGTGGTGGTCAGTCAGTGGTCCTGACCAGTGAAGGGTCAACAGGGTGAAAAGGGGGCCAGCATAGCCTGGAACTATAGAACTACACAGTGCTCCTATATGGTCAGTGGTGCTGTTATGATGGGCAGGAGGTGGTTTTAATGAAGTGGCTGATTGGTGTGTGTGTGTGTATGTATATATACGTTCAGTGTTGATTCTAAGGCTGAACGTTTGGCCGGCTGTTTTGGCCTTAACACCAAATCATGGCCACGTTTCCTGTAGAAAAGCTGCCTGAGAGCTTGTACCTCCAAGCAAGACCTGACTGAACTCCTAAGATAAAAAGTTTCCATTAAAACTTACCAGAGATCAGCTGAATGATGGCCGTGAAGACAAACCGCTCTCCTTGCTTCAAGCGGAAGAGCTGAAGGATGAAGACGAAGAAGCCCACGCAGCACAGGATGGTGGACAGTATCAAGGTGGCCTGCACAGTCTGAAGGTAACCTGGCGGTAAAACACAAATCGGCACCATCATTAGTAGACGTGTCAAACCTGCATGGCGGGCATACGTCATATTAAAATATGCATGTTCACTCCTGGCCAGTTTATCACGAACACCTCGCCTTGTAGCTCCACCTTGCTGATGGACAGTTAGAGACTGAGGCCGGTTAATCTCTGACTGCAGACCAATTTTAGATAGATCACATGTGATGCCGTGGACTCTGGGAGGGTGAGGACTGTCACGTGCCTCCTCCGACACATGCGCCACCAGCCACCGCCTCATTTTTTTACACTGCAGCCGAGGCTGAAAAGAACCAGGTACCCACCTCTAAAGAATCGGATAGCCGGAGCCCATAGCGGAGGCCCGTATGTGGGGAGAGAGAGAGACAGAGGACAGCTGTGCACTCTCAGGCTCGGGCTGCCGATGGCAGGGATTAAAACCAGCGACCCTCTGGTCAGCGATAGTGGCAGCTATACGCTGCTGACCATTGGGCTGCTCCTGTCACGATATCTGGGGGTTGTGGAGCCACTCTCAAACTAGTGGTGAAAACACCAGCAATGCAGCATTTGACTGTGACTGGTGTGCTGAGAATGGTCCACCTGTGGTCAGAATATGGCCAACAATCTTGCAACTACAGTCATGTGACAAAATTAGGACATCCTATGAAAACCTTGTCTTTTCAAACGTCTGGACATCTGCTCTTCAAGTGAACAACTGAGAAATGGAGGTCGCATAACTCACACATGAAACTGAAGGAATGACAATCAACAGTCTTGCTACCTTACATTTTAGCCAGAAGTTTGTGGACACTTTTATTAGCCAGACGCATTGGCATTCCAGCATTTAGCCAAATGTCCTCAGGCTCCAACATTCAGACAAACGCATTAGCAAAAAACATAGTAACACCTTAGCAACCAACAGCTATACTACAGAAATACCTCAGCAACCACCTAGCAACATCTTAGCAAGTGCTTAGCAACAAATATAGCAACCAACCTGTAGCAACACCTTAGCAGCCAACATCTATAGCATAGCAGTACCTTAACAACCACCAAGCAACCAACAGTTATACCATAGCAATACCTCAGCAATCACCTATCAAGCCCTTACCAACCGTTTATCAACACCTTAGCAGTCAATTGCTACACTATAGCGATACCTTAGCAACCAAAGTCCTTTGTAACAGCCTAGCAACAGCGTAGCAAGTGCTTGGCAATACTTTTTAGCAACCAACCTGTTAACATAGCAACACTTTAGCAACCAACACCTATACTATAGCAGTATAGGTGTGGTATAGTATGGCGTAAGGACAAGTTAAGGGTTTGGGAGTGCAGTTATATGATGAATAAACGAATAAACGACCACCTACCTGATTGTTTGGATGCGCTGCCTGGTATATCGCCACAGGTGACATTACAACTGTACCACAGGTCAGTGTAGAAGTTCCCCTTTTCTGCAATCCACCAAGCCTGCAAGCAACAGAGACCATCACTGACCAACGTATCATCATTAGTTCCCAGTCTTTGACTTGAAGAACATCTTCCCTGCATGGCTTATTGTTCACCCTGCCAAACGTGCTGATGGTACTGCCATTTAACCCACCCGTTCGTAGCTCCCCCTAGCACTAGCAATGCTGCCGACACTAGGGGGGTAAGGTCTCCTCCGATACACACGAAGCCAGCCACCCCTCTCTCCGCCTCTTCCTGGGTAGCCGACACACTTAGAGGAAAGTGTGGGGTTCCCAACTTCACCGCGCCAGCTAACAGAACACTGCTTAATACCGTTGAGGGGAGGTAGAGCACCATCTACCCACCCGGAGAGAGCACTGCCTATTGTGCCCACTCTGACTCCGGCTGCTGATGGCAAAGCAGCATGGCTTGGGATGCGAACTCTCAAGCCCTGGGTCACAGGGGCCACAGTTGCTGTTTCCACCAAGCTGATCCTCTAAATTTGATTGCATTGCATGAGAAGAGCGTTGGTGAGGAGGTCAGGATGTTGGATGATCACCACCCCACCTCATCCCGAGAGTACTGGATGGAGCACCATCCATCATCATTCCAGAGAGCCCAGTTCTTGCACTGCTCCACAGCTTAACACTGGGGGCTCTATACCCCTCTAGCCCACGCCTGGCATTAAGCAGCATGGTACAACATAGGTTGACTTCTATCTGCTCCAGAGAGTCCCAACACTCTTCTCTACAGGGACTAGACAAGCTGTGTGAGTGTGCATTTGCACATCTGTGTCAGCAATGGGTGCAAATTAAAGTAGCTGAATGCATTCGTTAGAAGGGGTGGCCACAAACTTTTGGGCATTTGGGCATTGAGGTTCTCAATTATGTCCACTAGTTAGGACTCCAATTACACAGTCCTACCAGCTAGACTAGCATGTCGCTAACTGCCAATTTCTGTTACATCAGCTACTGGCTAGCATTGCGCTGAGCGATGTGGGGGAGAGGGAGGGCCATCCTGCCCACCCACAACAAGTGAGATTCATTATGCTTTCCGGGACTCCTGGCATCACCAAGGATCAAACTAACTATCTCAAGATGATCATCAGAGCCAGCGCTTAGACAGTTGCACCACTGGGAGCCCACTGTATTGCATGTATGCACTTTCATTGTCTTAGCATAGCCTGGACCTGGACTGGACCTGTGAAGTACAGTCAGCAAGGCAGCAGAGCTTCAGAAGCAGGGTTCGTTAGTGTACTCACATTGTTGGTAGTCGCTATGAAAAGCAGTATTGCTGAAATGACGTGGAAGAGGATGATGAAGGCCAAGATCACCAACATGGCTGACACTGGAACAGGTGGGCAACAGGCGAAGAGGTCGAACCTAAGCAGAGGGAAACAGGAATGTACGTTCAGTCATGATTCGAGACCAGTGGGGGATTCATATCTACTATATGTCCAAAAGTTTGTGGACACCTCTTCTAATAAATGCATTCAGCTACTTTAGGTTGCACCTATTGCTGGCATAGATGTGCAAATGCAAATGCGCACAATTAGAATAAAATATAGGACTTTCTGGAGCAGATAAACATGAACCTGTTGGCACCATGCTGCCTAATGCCAGGTGTGGGCTAGTGGAGGGGTATAAAGCCCCCCAGCATTGAACTGTGGAGCAGTGGAAGTCTATCATTCAGTGTTCTCTTGAATGATAGTAATAGAGTTGGAAAGTTGGGGATGGGGTGGGTTGGTGATCATCCAACATCCTGACCTCACTAACGGTCTTAATTCAGTCAAATCCTCACAGCAATGCTCTAATATCTAGTAGAAAACCTTCCCAAACAATGAATGAGCTGGTGTCCCAATACTTTTGTCCATATAGCCTGTAATAGCATGAGGACACTGAAGGTATTCTAATGATTTATGTGAAACAACGGCTGCAAATTCTGACATAGAACAGTGTGGTTAACTAGCATTGATGCTAACAGCATGTAAGGCACTGAGGAAAGTCATTAGAAAGTAAAATGTTAACTAGCATTCATGCTAAAAGCTAAAAGACCATTTGAACAGCCTACTTAAGTAAAGCACAATGTGTGGTTCATTAGCACTCATGCTAACTTAACTAGCATTCCTGCTAATGGCATGAGGATATCAAGGATATTGCAATGATTTATTTAATGTGTTCTTAATGTGTCCTCATGCGTGCCATTAGCATGGATGCTAGTAACGACATTATGTGTACCTGCTAATGCTAGGCTAAAAACCCTCAAATCTGGGTATTGTCAACCCTGTTGCTCATTTAAGCCACTGTCAGCGAATGTGATTGGACGCACAAGCAGGGGAAACCTGCCCTGAACCTCTAGGTGTCAGACTGGGCTCGTGCCATCTTCAGAACTCTTGACCTTCTTGACCTTTTGCCTGGAAATGCACCACGTCAAACAGTCTGCAGTAACGGCAAACTGTCTTGGACGGAGTGTTATGTGACCGTCATAATAAACAAGCCAACAGGAGAAGTGACTCATCGTCTTGGCTTAAGCTCCTCCAAGCTTAAAGCTAAAGCCGAAAAGCTACCGAGTCCTCCAGCGTCCACACGCTGCCGCAGAATACCCCAGGATTCCCCAGTGCTGCTGAGCCAGACTCGCGGGGAAGCGTTCAGCTGCGGAGAGCATTGTTCTCCATGAGGTAATGCCATGGCAGCACTAACTCTGAGCTCACGTCTGAGGCTCCATTCAGAGGAGGATTTGGCTATGAATGCGCCAAAAGCCTCAGGGCTCTCGTGCCCTCCATGCCTCACAGGCTTGGGCTCCATCGCCCACGAGCCTGACCTCACACAGATGGTCCAAAAGAGCTCCAAAGGTTTGCAGACATCTGCACGTCCAAGATTTCTTCTGGCATTAAGGGTTTAAATAGGGAGTCTCCTCTTTGCTGGAGGGCCTTACTCTAGACATTGGAACATTGCTGTGAGGATTCGATTGCATTCAGCCACAAGAGATTAATGAGGTCAAGTTTGATCACAAACTCCATTGCAACTCATGCTAAAGTAAATGGACGGCGCTCCAGAATGTGGTCCTCAAACCTTCCACACTCTGCAGCCATGGGCTTCACTAAGCCGCTGCATCAGCTATAGTAAGCGATGTCCACAAAGCAGGAGAAGACGATAGGTCAACGGCGGATGTTTAGGGTCTGGAAGACCAAGAAAGCTTTGACAGAGTACTGTAGGATTGCTAGAAAGGTAAATTGGGACCCATCTATTATGTATACTATGTATTACGGTGCATTGTGGGATTGGCACTACGTTTTCAGACACCATTCGGACACACCTTCTATGACCGAACAGTGCACTAGACGTCTGAGCACGTCTGGAGTCAGATCCTTCCAAAGAAACCAGGAGTTCAGTATAAACCCAATACTGGAACCCTGTCAAACTGCATTACTCATTTGAGAAGAAGCGTGGACTCTGCGTTTGGCTCTCGTCTGAACCAGCATGGTGAGCGTGGCGCGATGTGAAACCGATGTGACCCCAGCTGAATGGAGCCGGGTTTAAAAAATCTTTACTTCATTTCTCCACAAGCATGCTGAGTAAATAGAGCCGGTGGAGCTGGGACGGGCTGCTACAGTATTTATATTACAGTCATTAGGAGCGTTGTGAAATCTGTAGTAGTTATGGTAGCAGTAATGGTAGTACGAGTGGTATATACAAATATAGTAGAGTATTAGTACAAGCAGTAGTAGTAGTTACAGTAGCAATGGCAGTAGTAATAATATGAAAAACAATAGCAATAACAGTAGCAATGATAGTAGTAATAATAGATTGTAGAAGTAATAATAACAATAGTAGTAGTACTAATAGTAGTTGTAGCAATCATAGTATTAGAAATAGCAGCAGTTAATAGTATAGTAGTATTAATAGTATTAGTAGTATTAGTAAGAGTAGTAGTAAAATAGTAGTTATAGTAGTAGTAATAGTAATAGTAGTTGTAGTAAAGGTAGTTGTAATAGCAGGCATAATAACAGTAGTGGTCGTAGTAATACTAGATGAAGTAATAGTAGCAGTAATAGTAGTACTTGTGGTATCAATTATAGTAGTCATAGCAATTGCATTAGTAGTTGTAAGAGTATTAGTAGAAGCAGTAGTAGTAATAGTAGTAGTAGTAGTTACTATATACCAATAGTAATGGTATTAGTAATGATTGTAGAAGTAATAATAGTAGTAGTAGTAATCATAGTATTAAAAATAGCAGCAGTTGCACTAATAGTAGTTGTAAGAGTATTAGGAGTATTAGTAATAGTAGTAAAAGTAACAGTAAAATAGTAGTTATAGTAGTAGTAATAATAGAAGCAGTAATAGTAGTAGTAGTAGCAATTGCATTAGTAGTAGTTGTATTAATAGAAGTGGCTCGATGTGAGTAAATAGAGCCGGTGGAGCTGGGACGGGCTGCTACAGTATTTATATTACAGTCATTAGGAGCGTTGCGAAATCTGTCGAGGCGCTCGCGTAAGTTTTACTGAGGACACATCAAGGCCTTAACGTTAAGAGGCCCTCAGCGAAAACCACTTCAGTCCACTTTTGTAATTAAACATTCAGTCCTGCTTTTGTGAAGCTGAGAGACCTTGCGGGGATGAAATACCCTTTTACGGCTATGATGTAATCCACTGGGTTAAAAGGCTACTCCCTTTATAATTGGTGGCCCATTTTTGTGGCTCAAAGTAACACTACAGAGAAAGGCCGAACGTCATAGACTAATGAACTTTCTCATGTCTTTTTATATACCCCAATTCTGCCCCCATCATGTGTAATGCTCCCGACTCTGGGAGGGTGTGGATTGACGCATGCCTCCTCCGACACATGTGCAGCCACCAGCCATCGCCTCTTTTTTAACTGCTGCTGGTGCAACGCCGCGGAGGAAAGTGCCGGGTACCCAACTCGGCTAGCAGACAGCATCACACTGAAGTGGAGACAGAGAGAGCGAGCCATCTACCCCCCACCCCCCCCCCCCCCCGCAGCATCTACGCCTATTGAGCTCTCTCTGGCTCCGGCTGCTGATGGCAGGCAGCATGACTCGATCGGGATTCGAACCAACGATCCTCGGTTCACCTTATTGCTCAGAGGAACAGTTCACTGATTTGTATGAAATGGGGACTACAGGTCACCGACTGTATTTTGCGGGTGTCTTAATCCTCTTGATCCTGGCGCAGTGTGGGTGTTGGTGTTTAGGTGTGGGGACTGTGAAGGCCATGGCAAAATCTCTAGCATTGTGGATTGTTTGAGGGGTTTAGGATGTTTGTTTGTATGCTTCCAGAATTTGCTGGTACTTAATTGAACCCATTCTGCCCTCTGAAACCCATGCCATCTCTGTGCCCCTGGCTGCATCACAACCCCAAAGCATTATCCATCCACCCCCATGCTTAACAGTTGGGGGGGTGTTCTTTTCACAAAATTCAACATCGTTTTTCCCATTTTTTTCCAAACATAAGAACAATGGGCCTCATTCACCAGCATCTTCCGAAGAATTTCCTTAAATCTGTTCCTCAGAAAGGTCCTGACAAGATAGGTGAACACTGGTGAATGTCAGAACCATCTGGAAAACTGCTTAAGGAGGACGGCTGGTAAGGCCCAATGTTGTTTTTACCAATATTGAAATGATCACTGGTGGCTAGCGGGGCCTACACAGTGATCCCTTAGCAGAACCACTGGTTCTTCTATGGCATCGCTCAAAGAACCCTTTTAACACCTTTAGTTTCGAAGAGTTTAAGCGTGCATGAAATAGTCGGGGGTTGTCCGGCGACAATTTCGGAGGCATTTCGAAGGTCACTGGCTGTGAACCGTGCACCAGGAGAGTGTGAGTGCCCTGCCCTGAAGGGAGCGGCCTGCTCTGGCAGCCTGGTGTGAAGTCTAAGGTTTGGTTGGTCATGGCGCGACCTTGTTCCACACATGGTCTAAATTTACACAGCAGCCGCCTTCCGGAGCTTTATTGAGAGAGACACACGGGAGGTGGGGGGTTGAGAGGAGGAGCAAAAAAAAATGGGGGAAAAGTGCTGCCAAAACACATCTGACCAAAGTGTAGCTTCTTAGATGACTGACCTCAGAGTTCCAGCTTCGTTTTTAGGCTTTCGGACCAAAACATCAGCCAGGTTTTACATGGAAGGATGGAGAAAGCATCCGAAAGACACAATGTGATGATTTAAATGGAAAAGCAGCATAATTACAAATTACAGAAGACGAGAAAATCCTGATTTCTTCTATTCTAAAATCCTTTATCAGTTAATTCTGCCAAGTACTATATAACTAATCCCCCCCAGTGCACTCCTAGCAGCTGCTGGAATTGTCCCTTGGCTGAAACAGGAATGTAAAACAGCCCAAAATGTGGTTATTAGCATTCAGCATTCAAACGACACAGGGGTAAAACAAGCGAAGCAGTGTTGGTCACTTTCTTATCCAGCCTCAGTCTCCACAGGTGGGAGTGAGATCAACTTTCAGAAGGAAATTCCTAATATTACACTCTTTAGACAAGGGAAGGTCACACTCACACCCACTGTGAGAAAACATCTGAGAAGAACATAATCACAGACGATTAACTAGCAGTGGTCCTTCAAGAACAAAAGGCCCTTTGTAGGGCTTTCAAGGTTGTCCACACTGGCCACTTTATTACAATCACCTACCATGCACTTGCCCAAACTGGCCACTTTATTAGAAACACCTACATTGTGCTTCCACTCACTGGCCACTTTATTAGAAACACCCACCATGTAACGTCACTCACTGGTCACTGTATTAGAAACACCCATCTTGTACTTTTACCCATTAGCCACTGTATTAGAAACACCTATCTTGTGCTTCCACTCACTGGCCACTTTATTAGAAACACCAACCTTGTGCTTCCACTCACTGGCCACTTTATTAGAAACACCTACATTGTGCTTCCACTCACTGGTCACTTTATTAGAAACACCCATCTTGTACTTTTACCCATTAGCCACTTTATTAGAAACACCTACATTGTGCTTCCACTCACTGGCCACTTTATTAGAAACACCAACCTTGTACCTCCACTCACTGGCCACTTTATTAGAAACACCTACTATGTACTTTCACTTACTGGCCACTTTATTAGAAACACCAACCTTGTACCTCCACTCACTGGCCACTTTATTAGAAACACCTACTATGTACTTTCACATACTGGCCACTTTATTAGAAACATCCACCATGTCCTTTTTACTCACTGGCTACTTTATAAGAAACACCTACAGTGTGTGTGTGTGTGTGTGTGTGTGTGTGTGTGTGTGTGTACATGTCTTCACGAAACTGCCCCAGTCTTTCCTTCTTGCTCGGTGGAAAACGCTGACTCGGGAATCGTGCGAATAACTTTTTTTTTATGTAAAAGAAAAGCCGCAGCCTCCGACACGCTTCCAGGTCCACCGCTGCTGACAACAGACACAACCCTCATGGAAGAAATGACGGAGGAGGGGAAACCTCCATCGCTGCCCAGTGTGGCCAGGCCAAAATGGGGGAATGCTCTGGTCCAACTCAACCCCCCCCCCCCCTCTCCACCACCACCACCCCACCGGTATGCCATCCCAGCCTCCATTCACACTATTCCTGACCTTCCATGCAGCTCGCCTCCCAGAACCATGTTCAGACCCGTGGCCTTAAAGGAGGTATTTGTGGGAAGTGGGAAGTGGGGTATCTGTGGGTGCAAGATACTCTGACCACAGAGAAGCCTCCAAGAATGCACGTGGGGAAACACCAGGTCAGTATCGTCTAACCTCGAACCCTCAAATCTAATAATTATCATCACTGAGCTTCGGTTAAACGTCATTATGTGATTATGTGATATTTTGACTGATAGACTGTGCACTCCTTCAAATAACAAGACACCAGAGACTGCCTCACTACCTCACTGCGCTCAAGCCAAAGGCTGAATGTCTGGTCTTTAAGACTGCTGGATGCTACATCAATAAAAGTCCCTGTGCAAGACTCCTAAAGTCCTCATGGCCCTGTCCCAATTCTCACCTAAGCCCTTCCTGGAAGTGCCCTTGTTAAAGGGCGGGTAAAAGAGGGGTGA
Source organism: Salminus brasiliensis (assembly GCF_030463535.1). Taxonomy (NCBI): domain Eukaryota; kingdom Metazoa; phylum Chordata; class Actinopteri; order Characiformes; family Bryconidae; genus Salminus; species Salminus brasiliensis. The sequence continues at coordinate 4,141,503 of NC_132889.1, read as the reverse complement.
GCGTTCAAGACGCCTGAGAGTTTAGAGCAGAATTTGGACACGGACTTCTAATAGTCATGAGATTTACAAGAGGGGCGCATTAAGTGTTCATAGGGGGCGCTCGTTCGTTTGAGAAATTTAAGGAAATGGGACACCTTACACTGTTGAAATGTCAAGATCCTTAAAAACTTTTTGAGGGATTTTCAAGAGTGGGCTTTTCAAACTGTGGAGGAACCTCTAAGGAACCTTCAAAAAACTGCAGGACTTTGGAGTCCAAAGGCCCCCGCCCACAAACAGGCAGGGCAGACACAAGGACAAGACAATGCCAAATGATATGGTTCTCAAGCTGCTTTGAGGAACCTTGAAGGAAAGGTTTTAGAAGAAGGTTTTTTGAAGGTTCCTTAGAGGTTCCTCCACAGTTTGTCCAAAGCCCACTCTTGAAAATCCCTCAAAAGCCCCCCTCTATACTTATAGTATGGTCATGACCCCACTTAAATATATTACTGCAGCCTAAAGAGCCTCTAAGAAGCTTCATTCAAATGGGTTCTTTGTGGAACCAGATCTTCGCACTGATGAACACAGGAAGTTCTTACAGACACCTCTCTTCTTAAAGAGAACTGAGGAACATCTGACTTCTTAAAGGACCCCCTAGGATCTTGGAGTAACCTCGAGGTTCTTCAAGGGACTACTATATTTCAACAGTATATGAGGAACCTCTTGGATTGAGAAGAACCTCCAAAAGTTCCTGGAGTATCTCGTCCTTTCAGAACAGGGTAGCTATATACGTTAGCCTCCATTAATGCTAGGTAGATAAAAGCACACAAGCAAATGGAGGTCATCAAGCAAGTGGAGTCAATCTGGAGGTCATGTCTGTTTCCCACCACATTGGTATCTGTTTAGAACCTGTCGGTTCTCTTTGAAAGCTCCAGAACTTTTCCAGGGGCCAGAAACCCACCAAACAGAAACCCATTAATTCTGAAAAACAATGTCTTCACCCGCAGGAAGGGAAGCCAAGTGGTTCTAGCTCCACCAGTCCCGATTTAATTAAGATCACAGCGCCCTCATGCTCTCGGTTATTCCGAAGCACTTCGGCAGTACGGCTCATTCATTTTCCCGTCGGCTTTATCGGCAACCAAAGTTTACCTTTTAGTGCAGTCATTAATTAAAGGCAGGCTTTGTTTCTTTTCTACGCCTGGCCCAATAAATCTGCAGGGAAGAAGCCCATGAGGTGGCTAAAATGGGCCTGTTCTGCTCTGCATATCTCCTGCATATATTTCCTAAAGCATTGTCACCGTATGCAATGTTCGAGGTCTTCCTCAAATGACAGGATCAGGTTGTCGAGAAGCAGGATTTTCTTCTACGCAACCTTCAGGAGCAGATGTGTTGATGTTGACGAGGACGATGCTTCTAACCTTGTGGATTTGTCCCGAGCCCTTTCAGAAGTGGTGGACATACCTTCCCTGATTACCTTTGTTTACCAAACTGAAGCTCCTGACTCAGAGCCCGGTCTTGGGACAAGGAAGCCTTTCACTGGAGAGGGTGGGCTCCAGGCACCGCTGCCCAGTCTGAGCTAAGCCCGCAGATATTTATAAGGCACAATTTAATGCTTCAGACAAAACCCCAACCACAGCTGATTAGCGCAAAGGAACGAATCTGTGCTCCCAAACGGAAAAGCCAGAGGAGCTCCGATCTGCTGCTGCCCCCCTTTTTCTTTCTTTTTTAACTATCGCTGTTTTCCTCTCAGACCCTCGTGGCGTCGTTTATGTGCCGGAGTCGGCAGATTTAGCTCTGCTGAAGAGCTTCCTTAGCTTGGAGAGACCTGATTAGCACCTAGCTTCAGCCAACAAACCTTTAGAAAGAGTTTAGTAGTTAGCAATTAAGCTAACTAGCTATCTAAACTGGCCCGATTAACACTACCGTTAATGTGAGGTAAAAGTTCGTTAGCATAAGGGAATGAATCTGTGCTCCCAAACGGAACAGCCAGAGAGACCTGATTAGCACCTAGCTTCAGCCAAAAAAACAAGACCCAATGCCTCACAAAGCCTTTAGAAAGAGTTTAGTAGTCAGCAATTAAGCTAACTAGCTATCTAAATTGGCCCGATTAACACTACCGTTAATGTGAGGTAAAAGTTCGTTAGCATAAAGGAATGAATCTGTGCTCCCAAACTGAACAGCCAGAGAGACCTGATTAGCACCTAGCTTCAGCCAAAAAAACCTTTAGAAAGAGTTTAGTAGTTAGCAATTAAGCTAACTAGCTATCTAAACTGGCCCGATTAACACTAACACTGTGAGGTAAAAGTTCGTTAGCATAAGGGAATGAATCTGTGCTCCCAAACGGAACAGCCAGAGAGACCTGATTAGCACCTAGCTTCAGCCAACAAACCTTTAGAAAGAGTTTAGTAGTTAGCAATTAAGCTAACTAGCTATCTAAATTGGCCCGATTAACACTACCGTTAATGTGAGGTAAAAGTTCGTTAGCATAAGGGAATAAATCTGTGCTCCCAAACTGAACAGCCAGAGAAACCTGATTAGCACCTCGCTTCAGCCAAAAAACCTTTAGAAAGAGTTTAGTAGTTAGCAATTAAGCTAACTAGCTATCTAAATTGGCCCGATTAACACTACCGTTAATGTGAGGTAAAAGTTCGTTAGCATAAGGGAATAAATCTGTGCTCCCAAACGGAACAGCCAGAGAGACCTGATTAGCACCTAGCTTCAGCCAACAAAACAAGTCTCAATGCCTCACAAAGCCTTAGCTTAGCCGACAGAGTTTAGTAGTTAGCAATTTAGCTAACTAGCTATCTAAATTGGCTTGATTAACACTACCGTTAATGTGAGGTAAAAGTTCGTTAGCGAAAATGTTTCAGAGATGTTTCGCTGCAACAGAACCTAAAATTATGTGATAGTTAGCTAACAGGCTAACTCTAAAAATTAATAAGCTAGTCAGCTCATATTTCGTAAGGCCATCTGGCTAAATCAAGAAAAGCAGACAAGGAAGGAAGTTTCAGTAAGGTTTCAGGTGCTAACAAGCTAACCCTAACATACATATCCTAACCAAGCTTTTTAATAAAGTTACATCCACCACAGGCGACTTCCGACGTCCCCTCAGCAGGTTCCAGCGCCACACTATGTGACTTAGCGTTTTAGCATTACCTCAATAAAAAATCTACAGCATATGACATTCAACGAAAAATGTACACCCATGAAGACAGTCTTTAAAGCGCTTTGAGCCACGTCAGCGAGGCTATTCTCCGTACTTCAAGTCAAAGGCCCGTCACAATGATTTTAAAGCTGTTATTTACGGTAAAAATGCTACATCGTGTTGCTTTAAGATAAACAGGAACATGCTAGCTGCTAGTTTTTACCTCAGATAACAGTACTAGCCTAGCCAGTTCGTAGGTTAACTAGCTGATAGCATTTAACATTTATAGATACATTCATTTAATTATGTTAAAAAGTTTATTCCATTTAATATGCTGTGTGAAAAGGAAACGTTAGCTTGATGTCTGGTGTGTGGTAGCTTTAACTTCATTGTGAAGAAGCTAATGAAAAAATTAGCTGAGGCTTCTTTCAACTAATGGTAGGCTCTGTCGTCCGTCCAAGCAAAGGGGTCCGGCTTTAGGGGTCCGGCTAAAAAACCAAACTGGCCTAACTGGCCTAGGCCTTTTTTTTAAAGTGAAAATACTAGACGAATTCCCATGATTACTTTTGTTTACCAAACTGACGCTGTATTCTCAAAGCCTGAGCTGAGACCAAGCCCCATCAGGACTTCATTCACCCGCTATCGTTTAGTCTTTCAACTTTCATCTGCCCCAGCATGGCCAACGTCTGTCCAAGCAGGGGCTTCGTCAGTCCAAGCAGGGTCTTCGTCAGTCCAAGCAGGGGCTTCGTCAGTCCAAGCAGGGTCTTCGTCAGTCCAAGCAGGGGCTTCGTCAGTCCAAGCAGGGGCTTCGTTCACCCAACATTGGCCGCTTCGACCATCCAAGCAGGGACTTCATCCATCTAAGCATGGTTTTCTTTCATCCAAACAGGACTTTGTCCATCCAAGCTGGGTCTTCTTGTACTTAGCCTGGGGCAGCACATCATCAACCAGCAGGGGTATAGCTAGATACTACAGGAGGGCCCCTTGTACTTTGGCGCAGAGCCTATGTGGAATCCCGCTCAACACATGACAGGAGCCGTCTTGGCCTTTGGCCAGTCCTGCCGAGTTGAAGGTCTAGGACTCAAGTGCCAGACGTCTGTCCTCTCTGGGGTGTCTTCCATGGCGTGAGCATACTGCTGCTGGCCTTTACGCTGCGTTCCAGGGGTTATGGCCCACAAGAGCAAATAACGACTCCCACATGGTGGCAACAACAGATGTTGCGGAGAATCCTCCCTAGGATATCGGCTGCTGGTTCCCATCTTTCATTCACACGCTGTTTTGGATGCTCTCCAGCCACTTTGATCTTCGGGCAGAGAGAAAGAGAGGGTAGGGAGGCCTCTTCTCGCTCCTGGAGAACAATCAGGGCTCAGGTGGACTTAACTGTGGGATTCCATTTGGCTTTTACATCAGTAGCATATTGCTCTAACAGGTGAGGACGGCAGAAAGTCTTGTCCACCAGTTGAAATGTTGGAACCTGGTCTCTAGCTGGAGCTGGATTGGTTTTAGTTTGATTGTACGTTATTTTTAAAAAGGGTTCTTCAAGGGTTTTAGTAAATACAATGGTTCCATATGGATGCTTAAATGGTTCTGGGCCTGGTTAAAGGTTCTTTGCGATGGTGAAAACCCCTTTGTAGGTGGTTCTCCCTCTCCTACTACTTCTACTACTACTCCTCCCACTCTTACAACTACCACACTTACTACTACCACTCATACCACTACTACTACTCCTGCTACTACTCTACTTCTGCTTCTACTACTACCACTCCTACTACTACCACTCCTACTACTACCACTCCTACTACTACTACTGCTACTGGTCCTACCACTCCTACTACTACCACTCCTACTACTACTACTGCTACTGGTCCTACCACTCCTACTACTACCACTCCTACTACTACTACTGCTACTGGTCCTACCACTCCTACTACTACCATTCCTACTACTACCACTCCTACTACTACTACTGCTACTGGTCCTACCACTCCTACTACTACCACTACTACTGCTACCACTACTACTACCACTCCTACTACTACCACTCATACCACTACTACTACTCCTGCTACTACTCTACTTCTGCTTCTACTACTCCCACTCTTACAACTACCACTCCTACTACTACCACTCCTACCACTTCTACTACTGCTACTGGTCCTACCACTCCTACTACTACCACTCCTACTACTACTACTCCTACTACTACCACTCCTACCACTACTACCACTCCTACTACTACCACTCCTACTACTACTACTGCTACTGGTCCTACCACTCCTACTACTACTACTGCTACTGGTCCTACCACTCCTACTACTACCACTCCTACTACTACCACTCCTACCACTACTACCACTCCTACTACTACCACTCCTACTACTACTACTGCTACTGGTCCTACCACTCCTACTACTACCACTCCTACTACTACTACTGCTACTGGTCCTACCACTCCTACTACTACCACTCCTACTACTACCACTCCTACCACTACTACCACTCCTACTACTACCACTCCTACTACTACCATTCCTACTACTACCACTCCTACTGGTCCTACCACTCCTACTACTACCATTCCTACTACTACCACTCCTACTACTACTACTGCTACTGGTCCTACCACTCCTACTACTACCACTCCTACTACTACCACTCCTACCACTACTACCACTTCTACTACTACCACTCCTACTACTACCACTCCTACCACTTCTACTACTGCTACTGGTCCTACCACTCCTACTACTACCATTCCTACTACTACTACTGTTACTGGTCCTACCACTCCTACTACTACCACTCCTACTACTACCACTCCTACCACTTCTACTACTGCTACTGGTCCTACCACTCCTACTACTACCATTCCTACTACTACTACTGCTACTGGTCCTACCACTCCTACTACTACCACTCCTACTACTACCACTACTACCACTTCTACTACTACCACTCCTACTACTACTACTGCTACTGGTCCTACCACTCATACTACTATCACTACCACTCTTACTACTACCACTACTACTGCTACCACTACTACTACCACTACTACTACTGCTACCACTTCCATTCCTACTCCTACCACTCCTACTACTACTCCTACCACTCCTACTACTACTACTACCACTACTACTACTGCTACCACTTCCATTCCTACTCCTACCACTCCTACTACTACTCCTACCACTACTACTACAACCACTCCTACCACTCCTACTACTACTACTACTACTACTCCTACTACTACTCCTACCATGACTACTACTACCACTCCTACTACAACCACTACTCCTACTACTGCCACCACTATTCTACCTCTGCTACTACTACCATTTCTACTCCGCCTCCTCATACCACTACTACTTTACTACTGCTACCACTTCTACTACAACTACTAACACTCCAACTTCCTGATAGTACTACTACTCTACTACTGCCAGTAGCTACTACTACCACTACCCCTTGGTACCCTAATAATATCACTCCTACTACTGTTACTATTACTATTACTCCTACTACCACTCCTACTAGCACCTTTCCTATTACTGGCATTACTATGATTACCACTACCACTCTTACTACTGCTACTCTGCCACGACTCCTACTCCCACTCCTCCTTCCACTGCCATTATTACTACCACTCCTTGTTACCACGACTCCTACTACCACTACTCCTCCTCCTTCTTCTACTACTGCTACCACCACTATTTCCACTACCACTACCCATTCAATTACTACCGCTACTAATATTAATTACTTAATACTTAATTAGAGTAATAATAATAATAATAATATTAATAACATAAATAACTATAAATAATCACTGTTACCTGGCACAGGCCCTGCATATGCAAGTGCCACTTAAGTTTAGGACCTCCCAGTTGACCCCAGCAGGGGATAAATATGGCAAAAAATAATGGTCATTTATTGATCACTAGGATATCAATCCCTGGGGCTCAAACAGACGTAAAAATGGTGAAACCCTCAATGAAACCATCACTCATCCAGAGCCAGAAACAAACAGAAGCCCGTGTGGCCATCGCAGACCGCTCTGTTTGTTTGTTTGGTCCCTTCATGCAAATAGCAGATTGTGACTCACAGCGCCAACTGCTTGCGTTCAAGCCGCGACTAATGTCTGTCATACGAGGGCAAATACACACTGCTGATAAATAGAACAGACTCAGCTAGCCAGCCCCATCTGAGGTTCCCTTGTGTGTGTGTGTGTGAGTGAATGAGGTGTGTGTAAGCCAAGAAAATCCCTCAATCCCACTTAAGTGTACGTCTGTCTTCATGTCTACCAGACCCCCGTCTCTTCCATCCCCCAGTGTTTGAGTTTGAGTACGTTCCTTTCTCGTGTCATCTGTGTTTGAGTGTGTGTTTGAGTGTGTGTAGGCCTTTTTGTCTAAATATCTGCTATATTCCACACAGGCCCTGCTGTCTCAACCTTCAAGAATTCCACCTCTGTTCCAGGTTTTTATTTCGGAAATGCGACACCAGGCTCAAGCAATTTGTTGTCGCTCTCTCAGAACACAGACGCCACACCCAGACACCGTTAGCAAATGCTATAAAAGCGTCCCGCACTGAAACACATCCAGACTGGATGGCTGGATCTCGGCCGTGGCGTTTGTTTCCCATACAGACATTCACACTCATTCACACACAGACTCGAACAGAAGAACCCTTTTTTTTTTTCGTACAATAGGATGCACTATATGTCCATATGTTTGTGGACACCCCTTCTAATAAATGCGATGAATTCAGCCTACTTGAATTTGCACCCGTTGCTTGCATACAGCTTGTCTAGTCCCCGTAGAGAAGAAGTACTGCCAATAGAATAGGACTAAACATGAACCTATTGGCACCATGCTGCCTAATAATGCCAGGCGTGGGCTAGAGTAGCATTGCGCTGTGGAGCAAGGGGAGAACTGTGTTCTCTGGAATGGTTATGGTGCTCTATCCAGTACTTTTGGGATGAGTTGGGTTGGGGTGGTGGGGTGTCCCACATCCTGACCTCATGAATGCCCTTGATTTCAGAAGAAACAATGAATGAGCAAATGTCCCAATACTTTGGTCCAAATATATAAGCGATATATGAGCGAGGAACCTTTTAAAGAAGGTTCTTTAAAGGTTCTTTACCAATTAAAAAATTATACACACTGACAACTCCGGTTCCTGACTCCAACTTAAAGTGGTTCCCCTATGGCAACGCTTACAGGTCTAATTTGACTAGTTAATTAGGGCATCTACTGTAATAACATTAAAGCTGAAAATGACTTCTAGAAGGTTCTGTTTGACCAACTGTCTCACTAGAACTTAACTAATGTACCTGCATCTGTATTCAAGGGTCTATCTTTGCAGGAAATGACTTTTACACTCATGATCCAATGGGAGAATCCAATCAATTTAGCCAAGACCTCCACAAATCTTATATACCCTTTAGGAGAACTGTAGAAAAGCAATTGTATGTGAATATAAAAAGCTAAAAAGCATGAATTAAGTCCCAGGACTGAATGAATTTTGGTCCGAAACCTTTCATACAGTCGAAAAACTCCATTCACTCGACTCTGTGCTCTCAGATATGAGGCTCTATCCTCTAAATGTGTGTGATTTCAGTCTGGGTTAGCTGGAACATGGCCTGTGCTGTGGTGTTTAGCCATGCTAGTTAACATATCTAACCCTAGCTGATCAGCTTTAAGTCCAAACACAGCAGAACCGGTCTCTCATTTGACCTTTCTGTCAGTCCCAACACCAGTCGCTCGACTTCGCTCTCTCACACACAAGGTTTTATCGTCAACACTTGTGTCGGGAGCTCAGCAGTCAGTCATTAGCAGCTGCTCTGGGCTGTCTGATACTCGGTGGATCGGTGGAGCGATTGGGCTAAAGATCCAAAACCACTTGCAAGGGTGGAAGGGTGAGGCTTTTAATCCATAGAGCACTATTTCAACTGTGAAACATGGGGGTGGCAGCATCACATTGTGGGTGTGTTTTGATTTACCAGCAGGGCAAAGCTAGATTGGACAAGATATCGGACAGTGTATCAAAAGGAAGTACGTCCCTCAATTTTCCCACCACGTTTTTCCGTGTTGCTGATAACACACTCAGCGCTTTGTGTGACACAGTCAGTTTGCAATGCAAATGCATCCTGGGTAAAAACGCTGAACTCGAGCATCTGCTGGCGGCTCGTCACGTTTCATTTTACTCGGAGGTGACTGCGGTGGGCCATCGCTGACAGAAAATTCAAAGTGTTGCAGGAAGAAGTGCACCTTTGCATTTTCCTGCAAAAATCCCCCCTCCACACCTCTTTCTGCAACCCCTGGAGACACTATGTGGGAGGACACAGTCACGGTCATAGCCCACCAATTAGCATCATGCAAACTGCCTGCCTAACTCATCACACATTTACCCTCAGCTCAAACCACATCGATTGTTAAGTAACCTTAAACACTAACCGTTAAGTCACTAACGTGGTTTCTGGCTAATGCAGAAGTTTGGGCACCTCTTTTAATATCACACAACGCAACATACCTTAGATTTAAACGATGCCTTGGCTTATTGATTAAACTACTCGGCTAACTTACTATTCGAATCCCTATAGGGGCGCTAGCAGAAATTAGCATCATTTTCTGCTACTTTGGAAAGACCAACTAGGTCCCAGTGAAAATATAGGTACAAACCCACTCAGAGCCCATGGAGCCCATCTGGAACCAAATCAGCCCATGTTCCACCTTTGTGAGCCCCACATGGGTGTGGTAGTGATGCTAATGCCGTGGTAACGATGCTGCCTGTGGTTGCTATGAATTTGGCCATTGGATATTGTTATCACTATCACTACCGACTGCCGTGAGGGACCGGTCAGGACCTTCTCTGAAGGCCTGAAGGCCTTGCTTTGTCATGGAACCATCAGGCTTCTTGTACTTAAACTCTGTAAGTGCCCCAATTCAGAATTTCTCAAGCCTGATCCTGGAGGCCCACTCACACCACTGCTCCCAACACACCTGATCCAACTACTCAGCCGACTGACCGCCCATTACTGAGTTAAAGTAGAACCAGGTTTGAGAAACACCCCAGCTAATATGAACCTGAAAGCTTGGTCCTCGGGTTCCACGTTGGCCCCACATATGGACCCATTCCAACAGGCTTAGTGAACCCTCAGGTGGGTTGTACACTGCATATGGGGCCTAGGTGGTACCCATGTGAGATTAAGGTGGGCTCAGTAAGCAAAACTGCCTGCTAGTTACAGGTTCAGTGTTGTCTAGGACAGCTAACATGCAAACATGCACTAGCGTTAGCTTAATGCTAACTTACTATTTGAATCCCTATAGGGGCGCTATGGAAAGCCCAACTAGGTCCCAGTGAAAATATATGTACAAACCCACTCAGAGCCCATGGAGCCCACCTGGAACCCACTCAGCCCATGTTCCACCCTTGTGAGCCCCACATGGGTGCGGTAGTGATGCTAACGCCGGGGTAACGATGCTGCCTGTGGTGGCTATGTGAACTTTACATGCTATCGCTACGTTATGTCGCCGCAGTATGTCTTTGAACCACCTCCCTTTACAATCTCATGTCAAGCTAGATGACCCAACTTCAGCTTACCTAAGATGACCCCTCCTCTCAGCAGCACAGATACTAGCTAGCTTTGTGGCTAAATGTCGTCCTTAGATCGTCAGTACCAAAAAAAATGTCCCGCATGCACCTTTTAACCTTTCAACAAGGTCTGTCCGTCACTTTCCCAGCCGGTCAGTAGGTCAATTGCATCAATGTTGTCTAGGACAGGCAACATGCAAACATAACCCCTTAATACTTCAAAGCTTATTACACACTAAGGTGTATTACTCAGTACCTGGCGGTCCACAGGCTTCTTAAGGAGTCAAGGGCCGAAGTGTAGGCCTAGCTATCTGTCGTGTTTATGAGACATGCACTTGCTCAGCATTTCAGAAGTACTCACAGCGCCTACGATATAATAATGCTAAACTACTGCCATATCGACCACCCCTAGCCAAAACACTGAACTCGCAGGCCCTTACAGTGTAACTGCTGGCATTGCTCTGTGTAGGAAGACGCATTAGCCGTATTAACTCCAGAGGCAGAGCTATAAGCACTCTCCAGAGAGCTGCTGTCTGGGAGCGCTGCCAGAGGAAGACACGCTGTAATGCTACACAAACTGAGGATAAATATCCCGACATCAGCTCTTTCTGCGGCCAGGCAGTAAATCATAGCGCAGGTCGGGGGAATCGGCTGAGTGTTTGTCTCTTTATTCCGGCATCCCGTGGCCGAATGATAAAGTTTGAGGCCTGGCTCTGGCGTAACCAGAATCTCATAGGACCCAGTGTGAATAAACTGAATGGGTCCTTTCTTATTAATGACTGAATAATGACTGCAGTCGATATGTAAACAGTAGCTTGGCTGAATTAAAAGAAATATTTCACATATTCACTTGCTTTGAATTGTGTGATGTCACAAAAAAAAAAACTCATTTACATAAGTCAAGTTAGAACAGAGCTCATTTACATGCATTTCTTTACAATCCGGTTGTTTACAGATACTTAAAGGAGCTGTATACGACTTCAGCTCAGTACAACTTTTTGTAAAATTCATTATCAAATATTTCCTCAGTGTTCACTAGCTCTACGGTCTGTTTGCATGCTGGGGGAAAAACGAGGCCAGTGTTCGTTCTCTGCCCAGAGACCTGTTGAGCTCAAATATCAACAGTCGTCCTCCAGAATCATGCAAAGCCCCTTTAAGTAGCAAACGCGTATATTTAAATAATGTCAGGGGTTTAAGGGGCCTAGTCACCAATTAATTACACAAGTAGTAGTGATGTAGTGGAATGGGAATGAACCGATAATACGTTCCGAACAGGTACAAACACAGATACCAACAGGGGGCGCACTAATCGCATTTCTATCTATTTAGTAAACACACTGGCAGAGCTGACGGACTCGCTTATGGATCCACATGGCTACCAGTGAGGTATTCGGACACAGCCAATAGCCTCCAGTAGCCTAACGCAGGTGCTGCCTCACTGAGCTCCACGATAAAACCATAGGTCTGTACAAACTGACCCCTGACTGACCCTAGATAGAGTCACACCAATCTGCTGTAGCAGAGCTGAGCTAAGCCGAGCTGAGCACAGGGCAGCAGACCTGGGCTGGGGTTTCATATAGATAGATAGATCAATAAATAAATAAGTAAATAAATAAATAAATTCAAATGAACCATGAAGGAGTAACGCAATGTCTCCTAATGGACAACGCCAAGCGTAAATGTTGGGTTTATGCCACGCCCACTTCTGGATCCAATCCGACTACAGAACAGATCTGGAGCAGACTGACTTGTTTTGAGCCCTTTGCATCCACCCCCCCCCACCCACACCAGCCCTCCCTTCCCCAAACACCCCCTCCCTGCAAGCATGCCTCCCTGCCTGGCGGGCGTGGCGGGCGTTGCGTGGCGTGTTCGGGGCCGGGGTGGCTGTGTTTTTGTTGCACTTGCAGTGAGACCGCCGGGCCTCCGGAAATCCACTCCACACTGGGCCTCCTGAAAGCACATCCCCTCCCCCTCGACCGCCCCCCCCCACCCCCCACCCGCCCCAAAAACAACACCCCGACACACAGCACTCTGGAATGTGGCCGACAGAATGTGCTGAAGGCTCACACGCACAATTACACACACACACACACACACATTCACACACTCACAGCAGAGCCTGCTTTTGGAGATCCAGTGCCAGATATGCAAAAGTCAAACATGCAAAGCTGCAGCGGGAGCCTAAGCAACAATCAGCCGTACAAAGCCTGTTTTTGTCAAACCGGCCGTTGCGTCTTTCCAACAGCTCTCAGGCCGGGAAACGAGAAGGGGCTATTTTTGACCTGTGTGTCAAGAAGTGTTCACAGCGTCTTTCTGAAAGCGAAACCTTGACAGCATGCTTTTAGGGAAGTTGGGAGGAGATATTTATCAAAATAGCAACATCAGAATCACCCTTTTTCAATTTTCCAAACATCATTTTTGATGAACGGACCAATAGAAATGCTCCAAAATGACATGGAATAAAATCTAAAACAAATTACTTTGACTTTCATTGGAAGTTGAGAAGTTTTTTTTTTTTTTTTTTTTTTGCTCCTTCTTGCTAAAGCATTTGAGAGATATGAGGTTTGGGATCTGGAGAAGTCCATCAGCCACATTTATAGAGAGATTAAAATTCAATAAACTCAAAAGTTCACCAAAGCCCATGTAACATCTGGAAGCCAATCGCTGCAGTTCCCGCCACCGCCACTAGGGGGCAACAACAAGCGTTTGGTGAACTTCTGTCATCCAAATAACTCCAAATTTTTGCCCATTTTACAGCTTGTCATATTAATAATTAATACACTGTTGTTATTATTATTATTATTATTGTTAATATTATTAATATTATCCTATTATTTTCATCATTATTTATTTTTAATAAACATAGCAACTGTAGCAGTACCTTTAGACTATTTCTACCCCCCCCCCTCCTCCTCCTCAATTAAACCTGACGACCACCCGGCGTCAAAACATAAGCAGTCTCATTATGCTAATTAGCTTGACTCAATTAAGTGCCATCAAAGAGCCTCTCTTCAGGCGCGCGCGCGCTGCCCAGGCTAGACAACGCCCCTTTCTCTGTTTGCGCTCTCTAGAAAGTTTCCCCGGACAGCTCGTGCACTACACAGCACTACAGCCCTACAGGACAGGGGTAAAGGGTTAGTCACCCCGGCTCTACCTGCCCCCCTCTGAGCTCAGCAGCTCTACAGGAGAGGAAGGTGGTGCAGATGGAGGTAGATGAAGAACTCACCGCTGCTGAAGATCCGAGAGGAGTCCCAGAGAGAGAGAGAGAGAGGGAGAGAGAGGGAGAGAGACACCAGCCAGATGTTGGAGCAACGTGATGTAGGAGCTAAACGTGACTGCAGGCAGGAGCAGTAGTAGTGGAAGGAGGGGCAGGGTGAGCCCCGCCCCCAGCCCAGTCAGACTCTGCTGGGTGGGGTCTGGAATTTAATACTTTGTTGTGCTGTGGATGGAGCAGGGGTGGAGACTGCTGGAGGACAGGAGGAGACCCAAACACAGGGCTGGAACTGGGAAGCACAGCTATACTACTACTTAACTGGGAGCAGCAGCAGCAGCAGCAGTAGTAGTAGTAGTAGTAGTAGTAGTAGTGGTGTATCAGCAACCATTGCTGACACAGATGTGCAAATGCACACACACAGCTTGTCTAGTCCCCTCTGGAGCAGCTAGACCTGAACCTATTAGCTCCATGCATAATGCCATTTTATGCCCCCAGGTCATAAGTTCATGTTAGAAATACTTACAAATACAAAATGAATAACTTTGATATTAAAAATATTATTTATGATATTATTTATTAAAAACATATCCACCAAAATCACAGATTTTCATTTTTTTGTAATGTTTTAAACATCAGCACTTTGTTACTTCGGCCTCGTCCCCAACCCAGACTTTCAAACTTCTCTGCTAGAATAAAATAAAAATTTGTCAGCTCATTAAAATCTGTTTCTAATGAATTTGTTTTACATTTTTTAATATAATTTGTTTGTCAATTTTTCCCCTTTTTCTCTCTGTTTGGTTAACCCACCTGTCCGCAGCTCTCGACACTAGAAGGGCAATGACTTAACACAGGTCACCTCTGATACATGCAAAGCATATTTCACAGGTACATTATTTTGAAGGAATATAAACATTTTAAATGAATAATGAATAAATAAATAGTTAATGTTATTTTATAAGAAATAAAAGAACAATTTTTAAATAGTTATTAAAAATATTTAAAGATACAGCCTCATTTTCAAGATATAACAGTACATTTGTTGCAGTTGTAGAGATATTTTAAGAGACAATTAGATACGTTTTATTGTTAAGACATTAAAGAACAATCTTCACAGTTTGATATTTTAAAGATACAATATTATTTTAAATGAATATGAAAAGCTGTATCTTATATTTGTAGAAATATTTTAATGGTACATTATTATTTTGAATAAATAAAAGATTCATTCTTTATGGTTTTTTATGATATTTTTATATATATTATATTATTACTTTGAATCAATAAAAGCTATTTTTATTCATTTTAGAAATATTTTGAATATACATTATTTTAATAAGTAAAGATATTTTAAATATACATTATTATATTGATTAAATAAACGCCAAAAGTTGTTTTAATATTTTAAATATACATTATTACTTTAAATCAATAAAAGCTATTTTTATTAGTTTTTAGAAATATTATAACTATACATTATTTTTTGAATAAATAAAAAAAAACATTCTTAATGGTTTTAGAGATATTTAAAATAATTAAAAACAATTTTCATTTTAAAGACATATATGTAATTTGTATTAGTTTTAGAGATATTTTAAATATGCATTATTATATTGATTAAATAAACACTAAATTCTTTATCTTTTTTAGATTTTAAATATACATTATTACTTTGAATCAATAAAAGCTATTTTTAGTAGTTTGAGAAATATCTTAAATATTTAAATATATTGAATAAATATTATTAATAAATATTAATAGATATTTTAAAGATATATATATATATATATAGCAACGTCTCCATCAACTTCATGACAATCACACTGAAAGGAGTAAAACACTCAATTCTGACAGTGTGTTTAGTGTAAACAGCCATTTTTACAGTATATAAAGTATTGTGTGTGTGTGTGTGTGTGTGTGTGTGTGTGTGTGTTTGTGTGTGTGTGTGTTTGCATGGCGGTGAGTATAAACAAAGGCCGAAGGTTTTATCCTGTTTCAGACTGGGACGTCAGGGCAGGAAGAGAGCTGCTGTAGATTTACTCAGAGAGGAAGCTATTAAATCCCACGGCTGCGCTCCGAAACGCTCCGAAACAGGACAGACTCGCCCCCTTCCCTCCGCTTCACTCCCTTCACTGCTCCCCTTCCCAACTGCAGCAACACCCTCAAATATCCCAAACCCTCCCAAACGTTCCCACAGAGCTAGTGAACATGTCGCACTTTGAGGATGGAATGTGGGGGAAGTGTGTGTGTGTGTGTGTGTGTGTGTGTGTGTGTGTGTGGATGTCATCTGTAGACAGTA